>NC_091747.1:75642503-75650003 GCF_043380555.1 Nothobranchius furzeri | reverse complement strand
GAGGCTGGGTTGGTACATTTGTGTTTACCTGCGGCCACTATTATGTACGGACATCTTATGGATGACAGTAAAAAGAAGAAAAAAGAAAGAAACACAGATTGTTAGGTATTTTTATTAAATGTTCATGTTGCTTGGTCTGTGAATCTTTGTCTGTGTGGGGGGTGATGGGCTCCTGTGAAATTTGTAATGCCTGAGGCCAGATCTCTGGAATGTGGTAACCGTGGTAACCCTAGGAGATGGGTCTGTACCTGTATGTAACTTGAGAAGGCCCGCCTTCTCTGTCCTGTTGGACAATAAAACCCCTGGGAAACTGAGGACCCGTGGGAGAGTCGTGGGGGCCAGCCTCGGAGGGGGTTTCCCCTGCATCGACTCTCCACTGTTTTGGGGACTCGGGGTACAATGAAATTCCCTCTTGTGATGTGTGTTTACTTCAGATTCAAGGGTCATGGAAAATACGAACAATCAATCTACTCTCTGTGTGTGTGTCGTCCTTTACGGTAATATGGGATGAATGGAAAATTACCTATCATAGATTTATTCCTATCATTGAATTTGTCAGCGATCGCTGCATGTGCTGTGTGCACTTCCCTCTACTCCTGCAGCCACCACGGTGACAACCTGCTTTTAACTCTGTTCCACCTACCTCTGTGTCTGTATGACAAGGTGTCAGCAAGCAAATACTACCTACTGTAGCTCTGTGGAGGAGAGAGCCGGGGTGGGGGGTGGGGGGGGGGGGGGGGGGGGGCAGATGGACGCACAAACAATTATGCAACAGCTGGAGCAGCGGTGTAGGGCAGACTTACATGACTCAGCCCGTATAATGCTGCTGTCAGATATAAAGACATCATCATGCAGCTTGATTATTTAGCTATCAGAGACGGGGAGGAACGAGCTGCGTGGAACAGCAGCAGTTGTTTATTTCCAAAACAAATAGAATCCATTATAGATGTGTGAATAAATGAAATGTTCATGATTACAATTTTTTCCTTTCAGCGAATTGCTCATCTCTGGTCCTCGACGCAACACAAAGTCAAAGTCAAAGTCATTTATTGTCATTTCTACCACATATGCAAGACATACAGAGAAATGAAATTCAGTTTCAGCACACACAATTCAAAGATCAGACATACGTGGGTAAGACACATGACAAGAATTGGTGACTGCGGTCATTCGCAACATGAGTCGCGCTACCTTAATAGATAGATGAAAAGGGTGTTACATGAGGATAAGTGGGGGTAGGTAAAAAAAGGCATAGCAGAGTTAGCCCCAGCGGGGAGTAACTCTATTATACAAAAAAACTCCTTTAACATGGAAGCACAAACAACACAGATACAACATCAGAGTCCGATGGGGAGGCGGGGATGGACGGGATCCTGAAGCCTCCAATGGGAGCTGCCACTGCGGCGCATCGACCAGCTGCAGACCAACAGGTGGGAGGGAGAGATAAGGAACAGAGAGCACATTGAAGTTTCCCGCAGACGTCTCAATCTGAAGGAAGAGGGTGAAGGTCGGGACACAGCATCTGTCGGCATTCCTCCTTTCGTGGGGGTGTGTTGAAGCAGCCTTGAGAGGCTGATTTGGCATCAGATAAGGATAAACATGACTTTGTTTGGGGCAGGCAGAGATAATTTTCCTCTCCGCCTTGGAGTCTCTAAGTGGTCATTCATGTCCACCAGTGAAGCCAGTTTTACGTTCTAAACATCCCCGCATCGTCCGGCGACCCTCTCCGAGATCAAATCCATCTTGCGTACTATCACAGGCAACGCCGCGAGGGCATTATCCAGCTTGCGGTTCACCTCGAGTAATGTCCCAGTCTGTGAGGTCACCGCCCGGGCGGCACATTCCATGGGCGCGGGTCGCACTCCAATCGCTCCCGTCTTCCCAAATTTCCAGAAAACCAGATATCCTCCCACTCCAATCAGAAGAAATCCAGTGATCATCAGGCCGAACATCCACAAATCTTCCACGTCCTCGATGGACAGCTGAGAGAGGCACACGATTCGCCAGGCACGATTCACAAGGCTGTGAGCAGAAAAGTGAGACTGTCTTTGCCGCAGCGCGATCCTCAAAATGAGTTCTGCTAAAACCGAAGAGCAGACTGAATTTGAAACGCTGATTCTGATGAGCAAATTGATTTGAATGATCTGCTGCGGCTGCACTGATTCAGACTTGACCCGCGCGGTGAGCTCTGGCTCTGTGTAGTGACTGGTTTAAAGCCTCTGTCTGTGATTCTGTTGCACCGGTGTCATGCATGAGAGCAGGACGACAAACAGAGGATCGTGTGGCTTAAGATCACCTATCTGCTTCTTGTCAATGATCCTCTTCATTAGTGGAAGAGCTTAAGTGACTGTCAATGCTGATAAGCACTCAGAGACGTCAAGTAGAAACTCCCAGCGCTCCAGCTGCTCTTATTCAGACAGCACTGTCAAAGTCATTTAGCTCCCTGGTTCCTCCGTATGAATGATCCATTCAAGGGGAAGAAAAAAAATCAACAAGTCTCCATTTTAACACGCCAGAATGCCTGACATGGTACCTCATTGCCACATTTTTGCAGCATGAATTAACCTGCCTTTGTGTGTGTGTGTGTGTGTGTGTGTGTGTGTGTGTGTGTGTGTGTGTGTGTGTGTGTGTGTGTGTGTTATCTCACCTCGTCCGTCTGCCAGACAGCGGTTATAACCCACAGGGCTGACGTACTCAAACACGAAGACGGCCACGGCCGACACTATCAGCAGCATCACAAACATCATGACCCAGACGTCGGCGCTGAACGGTTCTGAAACGGAGAGCGCATCGTGTGAGTCCAGCTGCAGGACAAACACTAAACCCAACGGACCAACTTTAAAGCTGCAACGGCAAATTTGGAAAGCAAATTAGCTGAAAATAAATGATGACCCGCACTTGTATAGCGCCTCTCAGAGTAAGGACTCCAAAGCGCTTTACACTACAGTGTATCATTCACCCATTCACACACACATTCACACACCCATTCACACACCGATGGTGATGAGCTACGATGTAGCCACAGCTGCGCTGGGGCGCGTTGACAGAGGCGAGGCTGCCGAGCACAGGCGCCACCGGTCCCTCCGACCACCATCAGCAGGCAAGGTGGGTTAAGTGTCTTGCCCAAGGACACAACAGCAGAATTCTCTGTCCGGAGCCAGGAATCGAACCTGCAACCTTCCGATTACAGCTGCATGGTGGCGCAGTGGTTAGCACTGTTGCCTCGCAACACGAAGGTCGCAGGTTCGAAACTCGGCTGCGGCCTTTCTGCGTGGAGTTGCGTGTTCTCCCCATGCATGCGTGGGTTTTCTCCGGGTACTCCGGTTTCCCCCACAGATCACAACATGCCCTACAGGTTAAAAAAATAAAAATAAATAAAAAATTGTAAGTCGCTTTGGGTAAAAGCGTCTGCTAAGCACATAAACATACTGGACAACCCGCTCAACCTGTTGAGCTACTGCTGCCCCCAAATGTTTTCTTCATGCCTCTTAACAACAATCTAGCACAGTATAGCTGTAAATATGTTGATGAGATAAAAAATAATAAAGAAAAAATATAATAAAGTGGTTTTCTCGCATTTGTATAAAAACCTCCGTCAATAACATGTTTGGATTGAAAGTAACCTTTGGACCATCTGGCTTTCGGTTTCACCAAACCACCACACTTCCCCGCAGCACCAGAAAACTACTGGTGTGAGGTTCTCCCCTCAATCAGACAAGGAGAAACTGCCGGCTGCTACCGCTTCAACTTCAGGACAAACTACCAGGGTCCTAAAAAGAAAAACTCCATCTGAAGTCACAGCGCTATCTTGTTTCCTCCAGGATTGTGGGTTTCTGGTTCTGGTAGAAGCGTCTCAGGGAAAATACCCGAAAGGAGGGGTGAGTGTGACCGTGTTTGCGTTCTTGTTTGCAGATTCGCTATAGCCATGAGTGAGACAGGAGCCATAAATGCAGTGATTTGAATGATTTAACACCCTCCTTCCGAAGCAGGACAACAAAAAACATCCACAGCATGGACGTAATTTTTTTTTGGGGGGGGGGGGGGGGGCAGGGGAGACATGTCCCCCCCCCCCCCTTACTTTTTCCAAAGTCAAGTTTTGACCCCTGCACTTTTTAACCATCCAAAAACAATATTACGCTATATTAAATTGACACTGGTTGAGCTCTAGGACCAAGCAGAAAAGCCTGTTTCCATTAGAGTATGCTGTAAAGACCCCCCCCCCTCCCCCCCCCCCCCACACACACACACGCACACACCACACACCCCTGTGTCCCCCCACTTCTAAAGTGAAAATTACATCCATGATCCACAGGAAAGATGAACATAAGACAAATGCTGAGGATTTGATTCTTTTTGTTTCCCGTCATGATGGTTAAACATTATTCCTACACATTTCTACGTCTGATTGCGTATTTGTAGTGATGTGAGCAGCAGCTGATTTTCGTCTCACCCAGGAAGGCAGAAGGGGAGACGGTTCCGTTGCTACGGGACACCATGACACTGATCCCCGTCTCAATGAACGGCACGGAGAAGTCGATGACCTCTGACCTCTCCTCGTTGATGGTGAGCGAGCCAACTGCCATGTGGGCATTCTTTGCCACCACCTGAGGATAAAGCAGACAAAAAGACGAGAGAGACGCATGAAGCTCAGAGCCCGCACAAAGACCCGCTTCTGCTGCTCGTGCGCCAGCTCAGCTAACGGGAAGTGTTTCTGCACAGGGTCAGCAGCACGCAGCTCCTCACCAGCCACGTTTCTAAACGTGTTCAGGTGTATTTAACTCCACGCTCCTGCAGCCTGTGGCTGTGAATAACAAAAGAGGACAAATTGCGTTAGTGATATTTATGCCAGAGTGAGTAAAGAGCCCACACACTTTTGTCACGTTTGCTCCTTCAGGCCTGCTCTCTTATTTCCTTTTGTTTTCTGCATCTGTTGTTCTTTTTTCCTCCATTCACATGAAACCATTAGCTGCTCACTTAGGCATTCAAATATGCTCTGCACATTTGCACGAGACTCACATCAGCACCTATCAGCTTAAGGAGGACTTAAGATTTCACTAAGTAGTGACACAATCGATTAAGTTGGTCTGCAGGTTGATTTAAGGAAGCTGAATTGTGCTGAATGTCAAACGTGTGCAGGAGAGAAGTGGGTCTTTGCCTCAGGCTGCTTTCTCCCCTCGCTCCAGTTGCTCTTTATTCCCTCTTCTGTATTATTTCTCCATCTCTGATTAGGAACCCTCACTGAGTCCTCCGGAGGTTTGCTGGATCTGATCACAGCTTCCCCTCAGGCCAGGTTGTGGGAAGCAAGGAGCAGCCGTGATGGCCAAAGGGAAACCAACAGACAGACGATTGTTCAGATATTGTAATCAAAACTGCACTCACACAGAAGGAGTTTATGTGGAGACAGCCACTCTTGCAATGCTGCAGAAACGTTTGTATCAGAATTTTTACTTCAGGCATTTCAGTGCTTGTTGATTTTTTGAAATCCTGAAAAGCAGAAATGTCTGAATCTGCAGATAAAAGGATAAAAATTCCCAAATAATTAGGAACCTTCAAATGTGGAATGAATGCACTGATTAAATATACATGTAGGCTATCCGCTGTGCTCATTACCAACATTTGTGCTGAGCTGCAGCCCTGTGACAGAAAAAAACCATCACATCTGGGCAGTTCCCGCTGACATCTGCGTCAGAGTGAAATAAAAAGCGACGCCTGAAACAACAGCTTACTTCATTCTGTAAATCAGCAGCTGTTGAAGTTCTCTCTGCAAGCTGAAGCAGCTTCTTGTGCATTTGAGGCCCTACTCTGTTGCTGCAGTGTCAAAGTGTGCCGAGGATCCACCGCAAGGGAGGTTATGGTGGGGATAAATACCTAAACAGGTGTGCTGTTGCAAAGCCACGGTAGATTTATTCTTGTGGAGATCAGAGAAAAACACATTCTGTGGCTTTAAGCTGCCTCTCTGTGTCACTCTGCTGGCCTTGTAACATTTGTACGGAGGTCTCTCCTGCATTTTGCTGCAGTGCTCCACAGCTGTGAAATCCACAATCAGCTGTGTGCCAGCAGGTCTGCATGAACTGTCTCCGTGGGTATTTTCAACCTGCTCACAGCTGATTTTCTTCTTCTCTCTCTCTCTCCAGTGCCGAGGTAAACTTTCTCTGCACATCGTTTCTAAAAATAGATAACTGATCTCTGATGTCAAGGGTCAGTAATTAAACCGAGGTTTGTGCAGAAAACGAGCTGTCCTCACCTCTCCCACCATGCCGTTCCACGTCCCGTTGACCTTCTTGCCGTGCTTGCCGTTGGTGACCAGGTAGAGGTCGTAAGTGAACTTCACAGACTTGGCAATCTTTTTCAGGATGTCGATACAGAAACCTTTACAGCAGCGCTTGATGTAAATTCCCGAGTCGCCTGTGTGATTGCTGGTTTTTGGAAGAAGAAAAAAAAAAAGAAGGAGACATGAAAACCAATTAGTTTCTATGAAATCATAAAGACTCAAAACCAAAACACCGAGATGGGCTGTTTAATATGGAACGGTTTAAAGTTTTACATTTATAATAAACAACAGAATAAAATCTTAGAGGCTGCTTTTACTCTCACACAATTAAACATGTTTATCATCTAAATGATGCAGGGATGGAATGACGAGTTGCGTTGGCTCGTGGCAGATCCGGGTGCATAACAGCTGTGTGACAACACAACGGCAGCTTTGGCTCACTTACTGACTGTTTCAGTCAGAGCAACAGCTGAAGCGTTTTCTCTCTTCTTGGACAGAAGTGTGTACATTTGGTTTAGGGGCATGGACTCAAGTAGCAGCAAATACACAACCAACAAAATAAAAATGCACTGTACACTTGATGATTTCACAGCAGCATGATTTTGGGTATAACTCTCACCTTACAGCCAAAAAACTCAGTTAATGTTGGTTTTCCCATCTATACAAGAGTTTCCCCACAGTTTGCATGTTCCATGCATGAACACTACGTGGACAAAGTTAAAGGTTTACTGTGGAATACGGACGATCTGGCAAACTCTGGCGTCCAGAGGTGGTTTTGCAACAACAGGACTAATGTTATGGGATGTTGGTTCTCTGCTGACACACTCCAGCACCATGTTCAGAGAAAAATCGTACAGGATAAGGACACACACACACACACACACACACACACACACACACACACACACACACACACACACACACACACACACACACACACACACACACACACACACAGCAATACAGTATGTCTCACGCAATATGACAGATTATTTTCAGATAAAAATCATTTATGAGCCAGATGCAAAGAGTCGATAACTAAACCCGTGTGTTTAGTTATTCCATTTTATACGCTGAAAATATAAATTATTCAGATAAAATAATAATGAATATAATCATTTGGAAGTGGAATTTACCAAAGAACCTGATAAAATAATGGAAAGCAATGATGTCGTACAAATACAGTACTTTTTCTGTAATTATTATTTTATTTTTATGTATTCTTTATA
>NC_091747.1:75560500-75638000 GCF_043380555.1 Nothobranchius furzeri | reverse complement strand
TAAATACAGTTTCTACTATCAAAGTAGTCACACTTTGATCCATACACTGCTGATCTCTCAACACAAATGATGGGCAGATTAAACAGTTCATTTCGATGCTTCTCCCACACAACGGGTGTTTGGATATAACTTTCGCGTTCATTGCTCGGACTGTATCGCAATATCTCGAAAATCCTGTTTGCGCACCTCAGGTCTCCGCACCGGAGCGGAGCCGTAGTAGAGGGGGTACCAGTAAAAATTGAGTTCGGAAGCGAGCGGCTGCGGAAGGCGGGGGCGGAGCGGAGGTAGTGGAATTTTGGGGTTAAAGCTGCAAGCAGCATCATTCATCTCTTGCTCGGGACCACATTGGCCTAATGTCGCGACCATGAACAGGCAGTGAGTTGGATTAAGGACACTCCCATGAAATTTCATGCAGATGAGATGATAATTGAGGAAATTAGAAGCAAACATATTTCTATGGCACTATGTCCTTTTTCACTATGCCCCCAAAGCACCACCCTATTTTTGAACCCACCTGTACTGGACACCAAGTGACCCCGACATGTCTGCTGCTATTTGCCGTAGATTCATGTTGATTTGGTCAAAGAAGGGAAATTGGGAGCTTTGAAAATAAAGCATGGCGTGGAGGGAGGTCAATGTTTGAGGCTTAGCCACACCCACACCGTTCAACTTTCGAAAAGTCAGTAAGTTACATTTTTTCCTCATGTCTTAAGAGTGTATAGTAGAAATTTGAAGGCGATAGCGAGGGGGCGAGGGGGGTTAGCGTACCTTCAACAAAAGAACACAAAATGTGGAACTTGAACCAAAATGGCTGACTTCCTGAGGCTTGGAGAGCATGGCTCCAAGTAACTTTTTTGTAGGTCCCGAGACACTACATAAGTGTACAAAAGTTCGTAATCCTCATTGAAAACATGGCTTGGGGTTGATAGTTTTAATCGTCCTAGGGAGTGCTTTTTCAGAAAATAGGCCACGCCTAGATTTTCCAAAAGATTTAGGGCAGACAAGAACCAGAACCAGTGATAACCCTACCATACATCAGAGGCATAACAGAAAAAATAAGAGCAACAATGAAAAAAAAAACAACATAAACACATCAACAAAACCATACAGAACAGGTAGAAACAGACTAGTGCACCCAAAAGACAAAATATCAGCCGGACATAAATGTGGAGTCATTTGCGAAATCCCATGCAAACTCTGCAATAAAACAAACATGGGGAAACCGGACGCCAACTCTACACACGAACAATAGAACATAGAAAGGAGCGCGAGAAAGAGGCAAGTCGAAAACACACAAGAGCAGCAAAAGAAGAAGCAGAAAGCACAATAAAGAAGTCAGCCGTAACAGATCACTGCATAAGAGAAAACCAGGTAATGGACTGGGACAACACAAGAATCATAAACACCGAACAACAAAAATACAAAAGATGGATTAAAGAAGCATTCGAGATAAGGAGACATGGATGTGGGACCATGAACAGGGACAATGGAGTTTACACATTGGACCGCGCATGGGACTGCATCGTCGGAGAGGCGAGAGCGGGCAGTAGAGGGCGACAATGACCTCTGCTGCCCGCGGATAAACGGAGAAGGAAGTGATGCGCCACCATCAGCGTCAGCCTGAGGAAGTCTGCAGCCGCCGGCGAAACGTAGCGGGAAAACAGGTAACGAAACCGTTTCTGTGTTTTAAAAAGCACGACAGCATGGAACTAGAACTAATACACAGCAAGAACACACCTAAGATCTTGCTGAAGTGTTCACCCTCTTTTCATTTTCTGGTAAATGGCAGTAGATTTAATCCAGAATGCCTTACATATCTCCATTTATCCGGCCTTCAATACAGGGGTGGATTGGCCATCTGGTCTATCGTTGCCCAATGTGGGCTGGTCTGGTACAACATCCCCTCCAGTAACCTGACCAGCGGCACAGTGAGCTGTCCGAGAGCAGCAGCATCCCCCCTTTGCTCTGATGGCTGGTGACACTGAGATGTGTCCATGCAACACGTTCTCACACTCGAAGGGGCTAAAACTGACACGGATGCAAAACTTTGTTTCTAGTTTTATCGTCTGTCTCAAACACGGTTAACGAGAAGTTTAGAATGAGAAACTGAGTTAAGGTTAGCATGGGGGTGAGGGGAAGGTTAAATAGCAAGAGGTTAGAGGTTAAATGTCAGTGAAATGTACGTTTTCCTGTGGGCTTCGGAAACCGCTTGGTCACCTTTCGTCAGTTTTAGCCACTTTCGGTGTGAGTACGTGCTGATCCATGAGTACCAACCCGCCCTTCATCCCAGGGTTGGATTTCTCATCCCAGTCCAAGGCCTGCTTCAATAACATGAAGTCTGTCAGAACCCCTTGCTGAAAATTGCCCCCACACTGTTGGTGTGGTGTTGTTGTGGGGGGGTGGGGGTGGGAGGGTGGGTGCCATTTCTTCTCCAAACATGGCTCGTAAAATGACACAGAACATTCTATTTTGGTTTATCTGACCATACTATAGTCTCCCAGTAATCCACAGGCTTCTCCAAATTCCGTTTCACAATCTTTAACCGAGCATCGCACGCAAGAGTCTTGCACGTTGAGCGTGCATGCCGCCATGGTGGTTCAGTGCCTTTCTTATAGCTTTCTTTGAAACAACCGTACCTGCTCATACAAGGTCTTCCTGAAGTTCTGCCTGAGTGGTTCTTGGCTCTTAGAGAACTCTCCTGATTATTCTTTGGACTCCTCAGGAAGGGATCTTACGTAGAGCACCTGATCGTGGTGAACTGATGCTCTTTCTATTTTTGGATAATAGTGCTCACAGTAACATTCAGCATTCTGGAAATGTGCATGTAACCATTCCCATCACAATGCTTTTCAATGGTAAGACGCTTTTACCCATCACGAAGTCTTTCCCGTGGGCCTCCTGGGTAATGAGAAGCATTTGTAGGCCATCAATTAGGACTAACGGAGCTGATATCGATTAGCACCGATAACAGGTTTTCTCTCTGAATACTGACAGATTCCAGCTGATCTCCTGACTTTCTATCCCATCTTGCACCTTGTTGCCTTCATGCGTTCAATACTTTTTCCCCTGTGTCCTTTCACTTTAATTACACATAACTCAATCTATAAATGTTTAGATGTCTTTGCATGAATTAAATACTTGAGTTGATACAGTTGAGACATGCGGTGGAATTTTTGTGTCAATAGCCCACTTTACTGATGAAAATGCTGACATGTAAGTAAGTAAGTAAGTGAGTAAAAGTGTATTTATATAGCGCCTTTCACAGATATAAATCACAAAGCGCTGTACAACATGATAAAGATCACGGCAAATACCTCTAACCAATAGAAACATCCGAAAAACAGTAGCAGTGACAAAGTAGAAAATAAAATCATGAGTATAAACAAAGTGAAGGTGTGAACCCAAACAAAGCCATCATTCTGAAACATTTAGGGAGGGAACACCTGGATGAAAAGGTGAGTTTTTAGATGATTTATAAAGACCTCTACAGTGTTAGAGAGACGGAGATTAGAAGGTAGACTGTTCCAAAGTCTGGGTGCAATGGTCTGAAAGGCCCTGTACCCTTTGGTTTTCAGTCTGGTTCCAGGAACAGCCAGGAGGTTTTCACATGTGGATCTAAGGTTCCGAGAGGTGATGTGTGGGGATAAAAGCTCAGATAGGTAGCTTGGAGCCTGGTTGTTAAGAGCTCTATAGGTCAGGACTAAAACTTTAAACTGAATTCTATAATCTACCGGGAGCCAGTGGAGGGACTGTGAAACTGGAGTGATGTGAGCTCGTCTGCTGGATTTGGTTAGGAGTCTGGCTGCTGCATTTTGGGTGGCTTGAAGGCGTGAGATGGAGGTTTTGCTGAGACCAGTAAAAAGAGAGTTGCAGTAGTCTAAGCGTGATGACACAAAGGCATGGATGATTTTTTCCAGCTCTGCAGTAGCAACCAGTTTACGGACTTTTGAAATGTTTCTCAGTTGAAAGAAACAAGAGTGGGAGATGGTTTTGACGTGTGAGTCTAAACTTAAAGCTGGATCAAAAATAACTCCTATGTTTCTAATGTTGGCCTTGGCTGATGGGCAAAAAGAGGCAATTTCTTGCTCAATTTTTGGCTGAAGTTCCGGGGGTGCAGCGATCAGGGTCTCTGTCTTGTTAGCATTGAGGACAAGAAAGTTGCTGGACAGCCAGTTACTGATCTGGGTCAGGCAGAGGTACAAGTGTGGCCACCCTGTCCAACTGGTGTGGCATAAAGGACACATAGAGCTGAATATCATCAGCGTAGATGTGGTAGGAGATGTCTGGGAAAGACTGAATGATGCCAGCTAGGGGAAGAATGTCAAATACTTATTCTCCCCGCTGTGTCTGTTTTACACAGAAACAACACAGAATGTCTAAAATACCTCCAAAGAAACCGTTGTGTCCTCAGCAGCATGTTTCCACCACCTCACTTGGCTCACCCTGATCACTGCAGCATGTCTCTTTATTCACAAACCTAAAATAGTGGGAGCTTTAGAGGAGGAGGCTGGATAATTCTACTCTAAGCTTGGTCTGTAAGCCTGAACCACTCATGCGGTAATTTCAGATCCAGGCAGCTCTAAATAAAAGTAACAAGGTGATGTAACCATGAAAGTCAATGATCCTTTCACAAAAAGAAAGAGACATAAAATTAGAAATCTGTAAACAGGTCTGATGATTATCAGTCTTTTCTTTTTATATTGTAGCGTATTTAATTCATCCTTGTTATGGTTTGCACTTCTACCAGTTGGAGTAATAACCTTGATAATATATGCAGTAAAGACACAGGAGCAGAACCTCTACAAAGGTGGCCCAGTTTAGAACATATGGCACCTGAGAAGGAGGACTAACAAGCAGAGGGAGCGCAGGGCGACGAGCAGCTGGCGGTGAAGGGTGGAGGAGCAGAGGAGGAGAGGGAGTGTATTAGCCGCCTGGTGAATCCATATCAGCGCATACAGTATATGTATGTGTCAACAAGTGTAGAGCGGTGGCAGATAAGCTGGCATCATCGCTTTCTCTCTCAGCCACTTCCTTCTCTGCCTCTTTCTCATTCTGATCTGTGGGCTGCCATCACCATGGAGATGCTCTGCCTCTGAAACAATCCACTGGAGAAATAAATGTCTTGAATGCAAGCTTTAAGGAGCTGTGTGTGTGTGTGTGTGTGTGTGTGTGTGTGTGTGTGTGCAGACATATAAAGGAGGTACAAATTTTGCCCATCATGGTGTCCAACCAAGCCAACAGTGTGAAATGAAGACAATGAATGTGTTCACAAGTGGAAAGAAAAGGCAGACAACAGATGAGCGTGAAGCCTGACCAAGATTTTATCACAAGTACATCCCACTAAAACATTCAGCGCCATCGCTTTGACTTTATTTATAGACTAACTTGCTCTTTTCAACACACACACAAAGTTAAGCAGGCTAAATGTTGTTGAGCAAGTCAATAATGCGGCTCAAGCCTCCGTGAAATGCTTGTTCCTACAACCAGGCTGGCTAGCTTGCTGCTAGGGCTGTAATGTGCCTGTAACATGGGATTAGCCTCCCAGGAATAATCTCGGTTTGAATAGGCAAAAAAAAAGAAAAAAGAAAAAGATCAAGGCAGTGTGGGTGGAGGACCTGTTGCTATCTGGATGCCGTGACAGCCCGACGGACCAGCGAGTGCCCCGAGAGCACACGTGTTTCCATGACATGCATGAATGTGTGGAATTATGAGTAAGACCACAACATAAGGGCACAGGGAGTATTTTTTAACGCCGTATAATATCATTTAATGTGTTATGGAGCCCACGACCACAGTAACTTTCATGCAATCAGCTGCGTTACCATGGGAACTGCAATCTCACCCAAGAGAGGCTGTTTCAGAGAGAGGAAGAAAGGGGAATTTTATTCAGTCTAAAACTGTTTACCCACTTCCCCTCATGCTGTCTGTGGCTCTCAGATCAATCTCACATCTAAACCTCTGAGCAGCACGTCAGTCTGACTCACCAAGTCGTGCATTATCCTGCGTCTTTTCAAGGACTGGAGTTGTTTATCATTTAGTAGCTCATGCACCTCATTCAACAGCTGTTCTACAAATCCCAGGCTGAGGAGATTTTATTGTGTAGTTACAGACTCAGTAGCTCTTCAGCGATAATAGCACAACTGGTTTACAAATAGTTTTCTTCCGGCTCTTGGAGGGTGCAGACGCTTTTTTTCCTCCTCTCCTCCATATCTTATCCTCAAGGCCTTTGTCTGTCTCTGTGTGCTGGGTGCACGGCAGGGGCGGATTAAGGACTGAAGAAGATCCGGGGCTTCAGCCCAAGTAGCCGGGCCTAACGCCGCCCCTGGTGCACGGCTGCTTCTGCATTTTTCTGGAAACTGGAAACTGAAATAATGGATCTCGTTAGCTGGTCTCTCAATGCGATTGATAAAATTTTTTCAACGATGAGAACGGGAGAGGGGGGCTCTCAGACGCCCTGCCCATACAGACCCACTTGGATACATTTGGACTCCTGGAAACAGTGGAATTTGATTTGTTTAACTCAGCTGTCTGTGGAGGACGTGTGGATATTCGTGGTGTTGGTGTCAGGTTTCCTGCTCATTGGCCTTGGAGGCTACCTGGCTTACCGGAAAATTAACGAGCTGTTGAGGAATATTGGCCTGATCCCGGAGCTCAGAGATGGTTTGCACCGCGCTGTGAATTCACAGACTCAACAAATTGTCGAGATGAATCGTAAGCTTGGGACTTTGGCGGAGATTCATTCTTTGGCACAAAAGATGGATGCCATCAAGGATAGAGTGGACGAATCAGCACGGATTGGGATAGATTAACGTCCATTAATTGGGATTCGGAGAGGTGAGGATCAGCAGACTGTAAGACAGAGAGGAACTAATCTCTGTCTGGCCCCAAAACAATTTCTAATCAGAATCTGGCGTCCTTGAGCCTGCAAGGCTCCAACGAAAACTCCCCCTCAGAAGATATGTGGAATGTGCCGTCGCTATGGCAACTCAACTCTGCCTCCTTTCCCAGCCTGGGCGGGACAGCGGGAAGGCCGCTGAAGCGTCCAGGGTCCCTGCAACCCTCCAACCCTCAATGCTCCTCCCCCTATCTACACTGAGGTGACATGTGCTGCTTCATCGTGGCTGCAGGAGCTGAAGCTGGGATAGTCCCAACCTACCACCCCACCTAGTGGACCCTTATGTTGTGCTGTCTGAAGTCTGTTGCATATCTGTCTGAGGTGTTTTTTTTTTTTGCAGAGCAAAGCTGCCCTCCTGCTGGAGGGTAGCTCTGAAGTGCCTCTTTTTTTCCCTCCACCTGAACCAATCCTCATGTTACCACTTATCTCTATTAAGGTAGCGCGACTCAGGGTTGCGAATGACCACAGTCACCAATTCTTGTCATGTGTCTTGCCCATGTATGTCTGATCTCTGAATTGTGTGTACTGAAACTCTAATTTCCCTCTGGGATTAATTAAGTATCTTTGATTTTATTTGATTTCACTTATGGGCCATTCCCATCTGTACCGGGTCGGCCCGGGCCGGGTAGCGTAGGTTGTTTACATATCTGGGTGGCCTGGAATTTTTCCGGGCCAACCAAGGCTCATTCTCATTCTCTTCTCGAGGGGGTCTGCTTCAGGCCGACCAGGGCCAACACACCCACTGCTGACAGCAAATTCACATCTTCCATTAGAGCAAGCCTCTGATTGGTGGGTAGAATCAGCCCACATGGGCTTAAGACAAGGATGTGTGGAATCAACCGGGCCAGGCTGGGGCCGACTGGGGCTACCCGGCCCGGGCCGACCCGGTACAGATGGGAATGGCCCATTAAGGGCTGTTTCATCACTTCTTTATACTTTCTTTAAACTCAGACTGAAGTTGAGCAGGTCACTGTCACGTCAATGCAGAATGGTAACAATACACAGTAAGTGTCTGTGTCTCTCTATCACACACACACACACACACACACACACACACACACACACACACACACACACACACACACACACACACACACACACACACACACACACACACACACACACACACGGTATCAGCTTTGGATAGATGACTCATAATTTGCAGAAGAGTGGCCGGCCTATAGGACAGCAGCTACTGCTCCATGTTTTAGCATCTGTAGCATAAAGGCTGGATAGACTCTATAAAAGAGCAAACCACTGCAGAACACAGCAGAACACTCATGGAGTTCTCTGGTGGGCAAACTCAACCAAAGACAGGTTTCTTGTTTCACTCATGACATGGTATCAAACACACAAAAGCAAATCATCATCATCATCAAAAAGTCCTCTGCCCTATCACCATCATTGTTACATACTCAAACAAAGACCGCATGGCTATCCCCTCAAACGTCGGTTGTTCATATTTAAATTTTCTGACTGACACCGTTGTGTTAAAAGTTGACTAACATTGGCTGATACCACTGCTGCTGCAGATATATGATAAATGACAATAACTTGACCTTGGAAATGGCCTTTCTATGTCAGAGGACTCCAAAGTGCTTTACTCTACAGTCACTTATTCACACACTGATGACTCCAAAGTGCTTTACTCTACAGTCACTTATTCACACACTGATGACTCCAAAGTGCTTTACTCTACAGTCACTTATTCACACACTGATGACTCCAAAGTGCTTTACTCTACAGTCACTTATTCACACACTGATGACTCCAAAGTGCTTTACTCTACAGTCACTTATTCACACACTGATGACTCCAAAGTGCTTTACTCTACAGTAAATTATTCACACACTGATGACTCCAAAGTGCTTTACTCTACAGTCACTTATTCACACACTGATGACTCCAAAGTGCTTTACTCTACAGTAAATTATTCACACACGGAGGACTCCAAAGTGCTTTACTCTACAGTCACTTATTCACACACTGATGACTCCAAAGTGCTTTACTCTACAGTCACTTATTCACACACTGATGACTCCAAAGTGCTTTACTCTACAGTCACTTATTCACACACTGATGACTCCAAAGTGCTTTACTCTACAGTCACTTATTCACACACTGATGACTCCAAAGTGCTTTACTCTACAGTCACTTATTCACACACTGATGACTCCAAAGTGCTTTACTCTACAGTCACTTATTCACACACTGATGACTCCAAAGTGCTTTACTCTACAGTCACTTATTCACACACTGATGACTCCAAAGTGCTTTACTCTACAGTCACTTATTCACACACTGATGACTCCAAAGTGCTTTACTCTACAGTCACTTATTCACACACTGATGACTCCAAAGTGCTTTACTCTACAGTAAATTATTCACACACTGATGACTCCAAAGTGCTTTACTCTACAGTCACTTATTCACACACTGATGACTCCAAAGTGCTTTACTCTACAGTAAATTATTCACACACGGAGGACTCCAAAGTGCTTTACTCTACAGTCACTTATTCACACACTGATGACTCCAAAGTGCTTTACTCTACAGTCACTTATTCACACACTGATGACTCCAAAGTGCTTTACTCTACAGTCACTTATTCACACACTGATGACTCCAAAGTGCTTTACTCTACAGTCACTTATTCACACACTGATGACTCCAAAGTGCTTTACTCTACAGTCACTTATTCACACACAGAGGACTCCAAAGTGTTTTACTCTACAGTCACTTATTCACACACTGATGACTCCAAAGTGCTTTACTCTACAGTCACTTATTCACACACTGATGACTCCAAAGTGCTTTACTCTACAGTCACTTATTCACACACTGATGACTCCAAAGTGCTTTACTCTACAGTCACTTATTCACACACAGAGGACTCCAAAGTGCTTTACTCTACAGTCACTTATTCACACACTGATGACTCCAAAGTGCTTTACTCTACAGTCACTTATTCACACACTGATGACTCCAAAGTGCTTTACTCTACAGTCACTTATTCACTCACTGATGACTCCAAAGTGCTTTACTCTACAGTCACTTATTCACACACTGATGACTCCAAAGTGCTTTACTCTACAGTCACTTATTCACACACTGATGACTCCAAAGTGCTTTACTCTACAGTCACTTATTCACACACTGATGACTCCAAAGTGCTTTACTCTACAGTCACTTATTCACACACAGAGGACTCCAAAGTGCTTTACTCTACAGTCACTTATTCACACACTGATGACTCCAAAGTGCTTTACTCTACAGTCACTTATTCACACACTGATGACTCCAAAGTGCTTTACTCTACAGTCACTTATTCACACACTGATGACTCCAAAGTGCTTTACTCTACAGTCACTTATTCACACACGGAGGACTCCAAAGTGCTTTACTCTACAGTCACTTATTCACACACAGAGGACTCCAAAGTGCTTTACTCTACAGTCACTTATTCACACACTGATGACTCCAAAGTGCTTTACTCTACAGTCACTTATTCACACACTGATGACTCCAAAGTGCTTTACTCTACAGTCACTTATTCACACACAGAGGACTCCAAAGTGCTTTACTCTACAGTCACTTATTCACACACTGATGACTCCAAAGTGCTTTACTCTACAGTCACTTATTCACACACAGAGGACTCCAAAGTGCTTTAATCTACAGTCACTTATTCACACACTGATGACTCCAAAGTGCTTTACTCTACAGTCACTTATTCACACACTGATGACTCCAAAGTGCTTTACTCTACAGTCACTTATTCACACACTGATGACTCCAAAGTGCTTTACTCTACAGTCACTTATTCACACACTGATGACTCCAAAGTGCTTTACTCTACAGTCACTTATTCACACACGGAGGACTCCAAAGTGCTTTACTCTACAGTCACTTATTCACACACTGATGACTCCAAAGTGCTTTACTCTATAGTCACTTATTCACACACTGATTACTCCAAAGTGCTTTACTCTACAGTCACTTATTCACACACTGATGACTCCAAAGTGCTTTACTCTACAGTCACTTATTCACACACTGATGACTCCAAAGTGCTTTACTCTACAGTCACTTATTCACACACTGATGACTCCAAAGTGCTTTACTCTACAGTCACTTATTCACACACTGATGACTCCAAAGTGCTTTACTCTACAGTCACTTATTCACACACAGAGGACTCCAAAGTGCTTTACTCTACAGTCACTTATTCACACACTGAGGACTCCAAAGTGCTTTACTCTACAGTCACTTATTCACACACTGATGACTCCAAAGTGCTTTACTCTACAGTCACTTATTCACACACAGAGGACTCCAAAGTGCTTTACTCTACAGTCACTTATTCACACACTGATGACTCCAAAGTGCTTTACTCTACAGTCACTTATTCACACACTGATGACTCCAAAGTGCTTTACTCTACAGTTACTTATTCACACACTGATGACTCCAAAGTGCTTTACTCTACAGTCACTTATTCACACACTGATGACTCCAAAGTGCTTTACTCTACAGTCACTTATTCACACACTGATGACTCCAAAGTGCTTTACTCTACAGTCACTTATTCACACACTGATGACTCCAAAGTGCTTTACTCTACAGTCACTTATTCACACACTGATGACTCCAAAGTGCTTTACTCTACAGTCACTTATTCACACACAGAGGACTCCAAAGTGCTTTACTCTACAGTCACTTATTCACACACTGATGACTCCAAAGTGCTTTACTCTACAGTCACTTATTCACACACTGATGACTCCAAAGTGCTTTACTCTACAGTCACTTATTCACACACGGATGACTCCAAAGTGCTTTACTCTACAGTCACTTATTCACACACGGAGGACTCCAAAGTGCTTTACTCTACAGTCACTTATTCACACACAGAGGACTCCAAAGTGCTTTACTCTACAGTCACTTATTCACACACTGATGACTCCAAAGTGCTTTACTCTACAGTCACTTATTCACACACTGGTGACTCCAAAGTGCTTTACTCTACAGTCACTTATTCACACACTGATGACTCCAAAGTGCTTTACTCTACAGTCACTTATTCACACACAGAGGACTCCAAAGTGCTTTACTCTACAGTCACTTATTCACACACTGATGACTCCAAAGTGCTTTACTCTACAGTCACTTATTCACACACAGAGGACTCCAAAGTGCTTTAATCTACAGTCACTTATTCACACACTGATGACTCCAAAGTGCTTTACTCTACAGTCACTTATTCACACACTGATGACTCCAAAGTGCTTTACTCTACAGTCACTTATTCACACACTGATGACTCCAAAGTGCTTTACTCTACAGTCACTTATTCACACACTGATGACTCCAAAGTGCTTTACTCTACAGTCACTTATTCACACACGGAGGACTCTAAAGTGCTTTACTCTACAGTCACTTATTCACACACTGATGACTCCAAAGTGCTTTACTCTATAGTCACTTATTCACACACTGATGACTCCAAAGTGCTTTACTCTACAGTCACTTATTCACACACTGATGACTCCAAAGTGCTTTACTCTACAGTCACTTATTCACACACTGATGACTCCAAAGTGCTTTACTCTACAGTCACTTATTCACACACTGATGACTCCAAAGTGCTTTACTCTACAGTCACTTATTCACACACTGATGACTCCAAAGTGCTTTACTCTACAGTCACTTATTCACACACAGAGGACTCCAAAGTGCTTTACTCTACAGTCACTTATTCACACACTGAGGACTCCAAAGTGCTTTACTCTACAGTCACTTATTCACACACTGATGACTCCAAAGTGCTTTACTCTACAGTCACTTATTCACACACAGAGGACTCCAAAGTGCTTTACTCTACAGTCACTTATTCACACACTGATGACTCCAAAGTGCTTTACTCTACAGTCACTTATTCACACACTGATGACTCCAAAGTGCTTTACTCTACAGTCACTTATTCACACACTGATGACTCCAAAGTGCTTTACTCTACAGTCACTTATTCACACACTGATGACTCCAAAGTGCTTTACTCTACAGTCACTTATTCACACACTGATGACTCCAAAGTGCTTTACTCTACAGTCACTTATTCACACACTGATGACTCCAAAGTGCTTTACTCTACAGTCACTTATTCACACACTGATGACTCCAAAGTGCCTTACTCTACAGTCACTTATTCACACACTGATGACTCCAAAGTGCTTTACTCTACAGTCACTTATTCACACACAGAGGACTCCAAAGTGCTTTACTCTACAGTCACTTATTCACACACTGATGACTCCAAAGTGCTTTACTCTACAGTCACTTATTCACACACTGATGACTCCAAAGTGCTTTACTCTACAGTCACTTATTCACACACTGATGACTCCAAAGTGCTTTACTCTACAGTCACTTATTCACACACTGATGACTCCAAAGTGCTTTACTCTACAGTCACTTATTCACACACTGATGACTCCAAAGTGCTTTACTCTACAGTCACTTATTCACTCACTGATGACTCCAAAGTGCTTTACTCTACAGTCACTTATTCACACACTGATGACTCCAAAGTGCTTTACTCTACAGTCACTTATTCACACACTGATGACTCCAAAGTGCTTTACTCTACAGTCACTTATTCACACACTGATGACTCCAAAGTGCTTTACTCTACAGTCACTTATTCACACACTGATGACTCCAAAGTGATTTACTCTACAGTCACTTATTCACACACTGATGACTCCAAAGTGCTTTACTCTACAGTCACTTATTCACACACTGATGACTCCAAAGTGCTTTACTCTACAGTCACTTATTCACACACTGATGACTCCAAAGTGCTTTACTCTTCAGTCACTTATTCACACACTGATGACTCCAAAGTGCTTTACTCTACAGTCACTTATTCACACACTGATGACTCCAAAGTGCTTTACTCTACAGTCACTTATTCACACACTGATGACTCCAAAGTGCTTTACTCTACAGTCACTTATTCACACACTGATGACTCCAAAGTGCTTTACTCTACAGTCACTTATTCACACACTGATGACTCCAAAGTGCTTTACTCTACAGTCACTTATTCACACACGGAGGACTCCAAAGTGCTTTACTCTACAGTCACTTATTCACACACAGAGGACTCCAAAGTGCTTTACTCTACAGTCACTTATTCACACACTGATGACTCCAAAGTGCTTTACTCTACAGTCACGTATTCACACACTGATGACTCCAAAGTGCTTTACTCTACAGTCACTTATTCACACACTGATGACTCCAAAGTGCTTTACTCTACAGTCACTTATTCACACACTGATGACTCCAAAGTGCTTTACTCTACAGTCACTTATTCACACACTGATGACTCCAAAGTGCTTTACTCTACAGTCACTTATTCACACACAGAGGACTCCAAAGTGCTTTACTCTACAGTCACTTATTCACACACTGATGACTCCAAAGTGCTTTACTCTACAGTCACTTATTCACACACAGAGGACTCCAAAGTGCTTTAATCTACAGTCACTTATTCACACACTGATGACTCCAAAGTGCTTTACTCTACAGTCACTTATTCACACACTGATGACTCCAAAGTGCTTTACTCTACAGTCACTTATTCACACACTGATGACTCCAAAGTGCTTTACTCTACAGTCACTTATTCACACACTGATGACTCCAAAGTGCTTTACTCTACAGTCACTTATTCACACACGGAGGACTCCAAAGTGCTTTACTCTACAGTCACTTATTCACACACTGATGACTCCAAAGTGCTTTACTCTATAGTCACTTATTCACACACTGATGACTCCAAAGTGCTTTACTCTACAGTCACTTATTCACACACTGATGACTCCAAAGTGCTTTACTCTACAGTCACTTATTCACACACTGATGACTCCAAAGTGCTTTACTCTACAGTCACTTATTCACACACTGATGACTCCAAAGTGCTTTACTCTACAGTCACTTATTCACACACTGATGACTCCAAAGTGCTTTACTCTACAGTCACTTATTCACACACAGAGGACTCCAAAGTGCTTTACTCTACAGTCACTTATTCACACACAGAGGACTCCAAAGTGCTTTACTCTACAGTCACTTATTCACACACTGATGACTCCAAAGTGCTTTACTCTACAGTCACTTATTCACACACAGAGGACTCCAAAGTGCTTTACTCTACAGTCACTTATTCACACACTGATGACTCCAAAGTGCTTTACTCTACAGTCACTTATTCACACACTGATGACTCCAAAGTGCTTTACTCTACAGTCACTTATTCACACACTGATGACTCCAAAGTGCTTTACTCTACAGTCACTTATTCACACACTGATGACTCCAAAGTGCTTTACTGTACAGTCACTTATTCACACACTGATGACTCCAAAGTGCTTTACTCTACAGTCACTTATTCACACACTGATGACTCCAAAGTGCTTTACTCTACAGTCACTTATTCACACACTGATGACTCCAAAGTGCCTTACTCTACAGTCACTTATTCACACACTGATGACTCCAAAGTGCTTTACTCTACAGTCACTTATTCACACACAGAGGACTCCAAAGTGCTTTACTCTACAGTCACTTATTCACACACTGATGACTCCAAAGTGCTTTACTCTACAGTCACTTATTCACACACTGATGACTCCAAAGTGCTTTACTCTACAGTCACTTATTCACACACTGATGACTCCAAAGTGCTTTACTCTACAGTCACTTATTCACACACTGATGACTCCAAAGTGCTTTACTCTACAGTAAATTATTCACACACGGAGGACTCCAAAGTGCTTTACTCTACAGTCACTTATTCACTCACTGATGACTCCAAAGTGCTTTACTCTACAGTCACTTATTCACACACTGATGACTCCAAAGTGCTTTACTCTACAGTCACTTATTCACACACTGATGACTCCAAAGTGCTTTACTCTACAGTCACTTATTCACACACTGATGACTCCAAAGTGCTTTACTCTACAGTCACTTATTCACACACTGATGACTCCAAAGTGCTTTACTCTACAGTCACTTATTCACACACTGATGACTCAAAAGTGCTTTACTCTACAGTCACTTATTCACACACTGATGACTCCAAAGTGCTTTACTCTACAGTCACTTATTCACACACTGATGACTCCAAAGTGCTTTACTCTACAGTCACTTATTCACACACTGAGGACTCCAAAGTGCTTTACTCTACAGTCACTTATTCACACACTGATGGTGATAAACTACAGCCACAGCTGCCCTGGGACACACTGACGAAGCAAGGCTGCCACATCAGCACCACCAATCCCTCCGACTACCAGCAGATAAGGAGAATCAAATGTGTTGCTCAAGGACATTGACTGACACAAAGCACCTAGCTTTGAACCAGCAACCCATACAGGTAACCCCTGGGCCACTGTTGCCACAATATATAGTGCATTTTTAGTTACATATTTATCGTTTACTCTTCACAAATAGAAACACACTTAACACTAAATGATGAAGCACAAGTTCAGCGTGGAGGGTAACTGCAGGTGTCCCACCTTGGGCAGTGGGCTCATTTGATTAATGAGATCCAGCAAATGTGGCCAACAAACAGCTCAGTTGCAAATGTATTCACTCATATGCAGAAAAAAATACTTCATTCAGCTGAAAGTTTGCAGCTCTTTTTCATCTCCACGACCCTGGAGAGGCTGAAACTGACCGTTTGAGCGCCTGTTGATTTTTTGATGTTCCACATTTTTCTTTATCCAGACGTTAGTTTCTTCATCATAGAAAACTTTGAAGATGCTGAAAAATGAATAGAACGTAACCCTAATTTCACCCTCACCCATCACAACAGGAACTGGTTTCATCTCATTGATCTTACATCCTCCTGAGTCAGTCTAGAGACCAACACCATTTAGAGTTAAGTGTGTGTGTTTTTAAGTGTGCTTGTTTTTTGTTCAACATGTTTTCTACGGCTTTATGCTGACCAGACGACATTTTGCTGCTGGGAAGCAATCAATAGACCTCTGCAACACAACGGGGTAGATTTGCTTGCTGTGTAAGCTCTAAATAATAAATAACCTTTCATTAACGTTTCTTTATTAATTGCAAATGTTCCCTGTACACATTATTAGTAGTCTGACTGTCTGCCTGCAGGTGTAACAGTATCATTACTTGGGTTTATTATGACTTTTTTTATATGAAGGTAATGCCACAACATTTTATTTTATCATAAACACTTATTTATACTTTATGATGCAGGTTTTGAAGTGAATTTACCTATTTATCTTCATTTATTTGTTTATGTGTACTTACTTAATGTTTCATCATTAATGAAATTGCACATCCCTTTTTCTTTCAGTTGCTTTTCATTTTTGAAACCCTTTACAGCTTTCCTTTGTTTTAAATGACACAGAAAGTGGTGTTTTAACGTAGAGCATCTCGTGTTACATGTGAGTGACAGGTGCCCTATCAATAAGGTTTTGAGTTGATTTGATGTCACACCACTTGATGGGCCACACCTAGGGATGGGTACCGAATTCAGTACTTTTTAAGGTACCGACCGAGCACCGATTCATGTCATTTCAAACGGTGCCTCGTTTCGGTACCCGTCCTTCATAACGAGAACTTGCCAAGACAGCTGCGCATGCGCAAGAGCGTTATGTCGTCGCTCGCTGCGAGCCAGTTGTAAACAGAGCAGCATGGTAGAAAGAACGCACGCTAAAGCTTGGGTCCACTTCACTAAATGTGATGGGTAACTGGGTGATGATGAAACCAGCGACAAGGATCTAAGTGAGACATCCTCATCTTAATCTGCTCCGGTAGGTAAATATAATTAGCTTGATATGTTAGCTTCCGTTTCGCTAATGGTGCGTTCGCTTTCTCCTCGGAACTCTGAATTTCCGACTAG
This sequence comes from Nothobranchius furzeri, assembly GCF_043380555.1. Taxonomy (NCBI): domain Eukaryota; kingdom Metazoa; phylum Chordata; class Actinopteri; order Cyprinodontiformes; family Nothobranchiidae; genus Nothobranchius; species Nothobranchius furzeri. The sequence continues at coordinate 75,620,160 of NC_091747.1, read as the reverse complement.
AAGAACATGAACGCGCTCTAAAGTTTGGCTTCACTTTACTAAATGCGACGGGTGATTGGGTGAAGATGAAACCAGCGACAACGATCTAAGTGTGAGGCATCATCGTTTTAATCTGCTCCAGCAGTTAAATAAACTGTTTAAGATAACGTTAGCTTGATATGTTAGCTTCCATTGCCACCGTTGTTATCAGCTAATGGTGCGTTTGCTTTCTCCTCGGAAATTCTAACTTCCCAGTAGGAAAAATCAAATGAAAAAAGGACGGCAAAAGAAATGAAGATACACAGTAAATTTAGTTCACAGTAAAGATGTTTGCTTCAGTTTAATTATCAGCTTATAAAACTACAAGGACAATGTTAAAATATAAACAGTTGAATGTTATTTATTGTGATATTTATCAAATATGGTTATATATTGAGAAAAATACATATTTAATTATAAAAGAGAATTAAAATATTAAACACTCAAAAGTATCAAAAATTGGTACCGTTAAGTACCGGTATCGATTCCTAGGTACCGGGAATTAGTACCGGATCGATTCAAATGTCAAAGGTACCCATCCCTAGCCACACCCCAATATAACACACACAGACACCCAAACTCAGAGTGAAAACAACTCCAGCTTGGACGGGTCCAGTTGGAATTGTCACCAAATGTTGAGAATCATTCACATTTAAGACTCCGACTGAATTCTGTTGCTCATTTATTGAGTCAGTCGTTGCTGGAGGGACAGGTCTGACAGTGTGTGTGTTTTAGTGCGCGCACACACACAAGCACTCACTTACACACATGCATGCATGCACAAACAGGGGAAAGATGTAAGGTTCTTTGAGCTGCAGCCTTTAATAAGTGGGTCCAGAGGAGCTCCATGTGATCTGGGTCCATGAGGACTCCTGCGGAGCTGGACAAATCAGAGAGCTACCAGTGGAGCCAGAAGAGAGCGAGAATGTAGCACAAGAGAGCACGTTCTGTTTTGAACGTGGACACGAGTCAAGGAGAATGACGGTCCAGTGTCTGGAAGCCTCAGATACCTGTCTGGTATTTTTAAATGGATGCTTTTATGTCATTTAAATTATTTTTAAAAAGCTTAATTTTATTGTTGAATTAGGAAAAAACAAATACATTAGTTCCTGATGTTGTATATCCATGGGCCAACAGGGTGGAAGCTGAAAAGGTGCGCAGAGTGAGGATGTGGTCGTGTTTGACGGACAGTGTGAAAGCTACATACTTGGGTCAGAGCTTCTTTACAGCTGCTGCTTTGTGGGACATTCTCAGGCTGCAAATGTCGTGAAAAAGAAACCTAATTTGCAACAGAAAATAGTGGACAGGATTAACTGATGCAGATGGGAAGGCTGATCCGTGCTGTTGAACCCAACCAAACAGGTAACGCAGGTCTAATCGCACACGTACAGACAGACAGACTGATCACTCTGGCCTCGGCTCAATGTGAGGAGAGCTGTACCATGTGACAAGACCCAAAAGTGGGAGTGCTAGCGATAGGAGACGTCTGACACACAGTTAATCCAGGAATGCTGGCACAATGTGGTGACGTTCCAGAAAGTAAAAAGAATGAGCTTATTGTTTAGATGCAGCTGGTTAAGGTGAGCGTGGAAGCTCTGGGTCGAAGCTCGAATCTGAAAGCAGTGACGACAAGCTGTAACCACGTGGCGTTATAGAAGCAGCCGCCACAGCCAGGGAGCTAAAGGGTAAGGTGAGCGTGGAAGCGATGAGTGTGACCTGTTGAGCTTAGGCTCTAGCAGCTGGATGAGGTAGGCGTGAGAACCGTAAGTTTTCCGGTGTGGAACTGAGAACCGGACGGCGACGGATTGAGCTGTGACGGCCCGCCGTGGATCATGAGCCACGGCAGTCAGGATGCCACTGAGCGAGGTGAGCATACATGGGTGCGTGGCGTGACCGAGTGAGCCGACGCGCTGGAAAAGCAAAGGCTGGACTATGGCGTTTAAAGCGTGCCACAACCCGTGCACGCGCATTGGGTCCACAGCGCGCGTGTGAACGGGACTTGCGAGCGCAAATATACATGGCGAGAGGTCATTTGTGCACTGAGAGGGAGCAAACTGTGTCTGTGAGCGCACAAGGATGTGCACAAGTGACAAACCTGCGTGCGCGCGTTGTCAACGAGCACACGGCAGAGGAAAACGTGCGCGCGCGGCAGCCTCTGTGCGCGCTCGGCAGCCTCTCTGCGCGCTCGGTTTCTGACTCCTGCTCGCTCGGCTGTAAGGACTTTTGGCACTCTGGAGGCGTGGCCTGTGGCAGATCTTCTCTGTCCTCTGATTGGTTAGTTTACCCCGCACTTTACCCTCTATCTATATAAAAAAGTCTGATATTCAGTAGTTGCTGGCATAGCTCAGTTGGGAGAGCGGGTGACTCTCGCCCCGGAGGATCCAGGTTCGAGTCCGGGCAAGGAACATGCAGTAGATGTCATTCTAATTTTTCTTAATTTCAGGTATTTTACAGTTGTGACCGTTCAACTGTCATTAAACGTCCGAATGTTTGCTGGGCAGTGTTTTAAAAAGTGCACATAAGCTAGATGGTTTTAACCATATAAAATTACATTTTTTGTGATACTGGAAAAATACATACTGAAATAAAACTACTGATTGAAAACTTTATGACTGTGGTTGTACAATATATGACTCACTAATACACTGCAAACTCCCTTAGAGTGGGGCTTCCAGAGAGAGAGAGAGAGAGAGAGAGAGAGAGAGAGAGAGAGAGAGAGAGAGAGAGAGAGAGAGAGAGAGAGAGAGAGAGAGAGAGAGAGAGAGAGAGAGAGAGAGAGAGAGAGAGAGAGAGAGAGAGAGAGAGAGAGAGAGAGAGAGAGAGAGAGAGAGAGAGAGAGAGAGAGAGAGAGAAGTTCTTGCCTCATTAATGAATTGTTTATTTTTTTCAGTATTTAACTGACAAATTATCCTTTCAAATAATTAATTGATGAGTTACATAATTGTCCATTTAGAATTGTTGAATGGACTGAGTCAAGTTTGGTGCACTTTATATATTTCAAAACATGTTTTTTTTATTTTAATGATGTATATTTCCGCTCGCGAGTCCCGTTCACACGCGCGCTGCCATGTATATTTGCGCTCGCGAGTCCCGTTCACACGCGCGCTGTGGACCCAATGCGCGTGCACGGGTTGTGGCACGCTTTAAACGCCATACTGGACTAAAATAAAATGTGCTACAGTGTTAGGAGCTGTTAAACGACACAAAACGGGAACGCTAAGGCCACAAACAGAGGGAAGGTTGTTGTACTAGACTTCCTGATATAGGTGAGTGTGATGACACAAAGAGACTTTCTGGTGCGGGGAATGCTGGGAAATGGAGTCTCAGGTATGGTGGATGACTGGAAGGTTGGAATCATGACAAACAACTAATAAGATAATTCAATTAATTTCATGTTGTTGGTTTTTAAATAAAAGTTCTTGTGTTCTATTTTAATGATTGCAGTTGCTACCTCCTTTACCTTTACATCCCTTTGGTCCTGTTTGGTTGTTATGAGTTTGTTATAAACAAGGTTAAATAGGATTTGATGGTAGTACTACTGATGGTTAGCTTCAACAGGAATGTGTAGCTGAGCCGCGTGTGAACTCCCATAAGAGCTGATCAAATCTTTGTTTCTCCAAACTGAGGCCATTCAAACAACACATTTTAAAACCTGTTTTGCTTCAAAACATCTGAACTATCTATAGGTAATTATCAATGTATTCAATGTAAAACACGCTTATTATACATGCATGCAGACAAACAGTAAAACAAACTGATTTATAAAAAGGTTTGATGTTTCCATGGTGCACCCATCACATCTAAACCTGGTCCTGAAAGGCCAGCTGGGATAAAAAAATAGTTAAAGGACAATAATAAGTATGTATTTATGACCTCCAGATAGTTTAATTTAGGATTGTTTCAGGAATAATATGCTGAATAGCTTATTTGTTGTGTATTTTTACTATAAATCCTAATGAAAGTCTAATATTTCTGATCCATATGCTGAGCCAAATAGGTTTTTAAAAACTGTTCAAAGCTTCTAAAAACATTACAGAAAAACAGCTTATTTTTGATCCGCACTCTAAAATTTATCCCCCTTTTTCAGTAGAAGTTTATTTATTGAATAACAATTTTCCACAAACTGCATCAACTCACATTTTAGAAAGAAGCTGATGGGGATCTAAAAAGGTTACCTGCTGTGTCCCTGCAGACGGTGAATGGGCTATTTGGGTTAATTAAACAGGGAAGGAGCAAACAGCTGGATGCTGAATGGGTTTTCTTCACCTCAGCGTATAATTAATATTTACAATCTTCTGTTTTTGTATTCTAGCCGATTAATGTGCCCTGTTTACTGTGAAGGTGTGTCCTGTCAGGTACACACAGCTGTAGAGTGTTTGGTAACAGAGAGTTAGTAACTGTTTAAAATGATTGTGTCTCAAGTGATGCCGACAGAAACAAAAATCAGACCAAACATCATCTAAAGTGATTTTATATTCCACCAAATCATTGTAAACTTGTGTTTGGTTTCAGACATCTGGGGGATGTTCATGGGTCACATCTGCAGCATTGAGGAGTTCCTTCCGGTGATTAGTCGTAAACCAGCAGAGGTATAAAACAAAGAAGCGTTTGCAAAATATGTAAAACAAAACTGACTCCCTCTTTATTTGATTAATTTGTGAAGCATAAATGAAGGCTGGAGGGTGGAGAACAGCTAGGTTTACCCACTCATTTCCTGTTTTAGCTTCATGAAACCAGATATTCGCTGGTTCTGGTTCCACAGCTCTGAGCTGCCAATAGAGCTCCGGGAGTTGACGCCACGTCTCCCGGCATGCAACAGTTCAAATCGAAACGGCGCCATATTGGCAGGCAGAAGCCCGCAGCTGGACTATTTGTTATTGTCAGAAAACGCAATAAAAAGAGAAATAAGGTAGATTCCTGTTGTGCCCCAGGATGCAGAACAGACGCGGACGACGTAAGGGATGAGCCATCTATAGGATTCCCCAAGATCCGGAACGCTGCAAACGTTGGATCATTGTAATAAAACGCACTAGTGACCGGGCTAAAATTAAACTGTGGGACCCCGAGAGTAAAGGTTTTCACTTATGCAGCGACCACTTCATATCAGGTACTTAAACCAACGTTTCCTCAACTGTGTATGGTTATTTATTTTAAATGCTTTTATTACGATTCTTAGTGGGCTTCCTAAACTTATTTTGGCGTGGCTTTTTCTGTCTTATTACTCATAACAACAAGTAAACATCACGTAAAACGTTGCCTCGTGAGTTTTGCGTGCTGCCATTTACGTGTTTTATGATCACAGCAGTGAACCGGCTAAGCTGTATTTAATTTTTAAGCAATGGTTGATCAATTGTCAGATCACACATAAAAAGCACTTTGGATTGCTATTATCGGTTTTTCGTCTGAAGTCAGCTACAGACTCAGGAGAAGTCTTTAAAGCTGGTTGAAGACATGAATCCAAATGTGTCATCATATCACATAAAAGCAAACTCCCTACAAAAGATTAATCATCTCTTGCATCACATCTACCACAGCGGAACCCATGCACCCGCACAGGGATTTAAGAGTGAACCTAAATGTGTACAATTATCATCAGATAATGAAATCAGAAGCTACTGTGCACCACTCAGAGAGGGCCCCTGGTGACTCATCTAAACTCATCTTTTTTTACCTTTCTGTTTCTGGTGCTGTGAAGCTTAGAGGATTTTTACTGCTATTTTTTAACTTTTTTCACTTTGTGAGCATTTGTAATGATGCGTAACCATGGCAACAAGCTGGTTTACAATCAGGAGCAGCTGATTAACATTGGAAAGGCTGAAATAATACCTCAACTTAAGCCACAAATCCCAAATGAGCTAAAACGCAAGACGTTTGGGTGCAGAGCGGAAGCAAAACAAAGACAGAGAAAGAGGAAATTCAAACCATCTCTTCCATCGATCATAATGGGCAATGTAAGATCACTGGCCAACAAGATGGATGAACTCCAAGCCCTTTCAAGGATTCAGCCAGAGTATCGGCAGTGCAGTGTTATGTGTTTTACTGAGAAGTGGCTGCAGGACCATATCCCCGATTCCAGCGTCTCTGCTAGGATTCCTGACTGTACGAGCAGACAGAGATCTGAAGAGGAGCGGGAAAAGAAAAGGAGGTGGAGTGGCAGTGCTTGTCAACAACAGATGGTGCCATCCAGGTCATGTTTCAGTGAAATGTGGTCTCTGCAGCCCAGATGTTGAACTCTTGGCAGTAAGTTGTCGCCCATATTATTTGCCAAGAGAGTTCACCAGTGTTGTCTTGACAACCGTTTATATTCCACCATAAGCCATTGCTGAAAGTGCATGTGATGCCATCAGTTCCGTTGTCGCTAAGCTACAAACCCAGTACCCCCCCCCCCCCCCCCTCTTCAACGGACGCCCCTCGGCGTCCCAGCCGAAGCAGCCTCGAACTCCCAGATCAGGGACGGATCCTCGATGAAACCAAGGAACCCAGGACCGTTCCTTAGGACCGTACCCCTCCCAGTCCACTAGGTACTGGATACCACGACCACGACAGTCCAGGATCCTGTTAACAGTATACATCAGCCCACCCTTGTACAGGCGAGCCGGAGGAGGGGGCACAGGTGCAGGACAGAGGGGACTAGAGACCAAGGGCTTGACCAAGGATACATGAAAAACAGGATGCACACGAAGGTAGCGGGGAAGGTCCAAACGAACAGTGGAGGGAGTAGGGACGTCGAGGATCCTAAAGGGACCAATGATTCATGGGGATAACTTGCAGGTGGTGGCTTTAAGTGGGATGTCCTTAGAGGACATCCAGACATTTTGCCCAGTAGCATTGTCCGGAGCCGGTCGCCGCAGACGGTCTGCCAGCAAATTGTTTTTGTGGGCAGTACGGTCCAACACCGCCCTGGTGGTGGACCAGGCGTGTCTGGCACCGCGGATGAATTGTGGAATGGAGCAGGAGACTGATGACTGCTGGGGAAAGAGTGAAGGTTGGTAACCGAGGGAGGATTCAAAAGGAGACTGACCTGTAGCAGAGGATATGTGGCTGTTATGTGCCTACTCCACCCATGGTAAACGGGTATTCCAGGAGGAAGGGTGAGAAGAACAGATGCAGCGCAGCATGGCCCCCAGTTCCTGGTTCATGCGTTTGCACTGTCCACTTGTCTGAGGATGATGACCGGAGGTGAGCGCCACCTGGGCCCCCAGAGTCTCTGCTAACTCCTTCGAGACTCGAGCCTTGATCTGATTGGATCTCCTCAGGGATTCCATGCAGGCGAAAAACATGTCTTAGAGAAATGGTTGACTACGGTGAGTATGGTGGTGAAGCCGTGAGAAATAGGTAACCCATAAACAAAGTCTAGGGCGATGTGAGACCAGGGGCGAGAGAGAATGGGTTGAGGGAGTAACAAACCTGCTGGAGCACGATGATTTCCCTTCTGCTGGGAGCAGATGTGACAGCCTGAAACATAACTCTTAATGTCTCTTTAGATAGACGACCACCAAAAGGACTGTCTGATGAGGGCCACAGTACGGCCCACTCCGAACTTGCCAGTATGAACCCAGTGGATTACCTTGCTCCTCACTGACGGAGGTACATACAATCTTCCTGGAGGACAGTTGCTAGGACCGGGGTCCAACTTGAGGGCTTCCAGCACTTGGTCCCTGGCTTCCCAGGTAACCCCTCCGATAACATGCCAGAGGTAGGATTGTGGAGCGTTCTGCATCCAGATCAGGGGCATACTGTAGGGATAGAGCGTCTGGCTTGGTGTCCTTAGAACCTGGGCGATAGGAGATTTGGAAGTTAAAACAGGAAAAGAAAAGGGACCACCTGTATTGGCGTGGATTGAGCCATTTTGCCTTTCTTAGGTAAACCAGGTTCTTATGGTCCGTCCAAATGATGAATGGTCTCTCAGCTCCCTCCAGCCAATGTCTCCACTCCTCGATGGCCAGCTTAACAGCCAGCAGTTCACGGTCCTCCATGTTGTATCTGCTCTCTGCAGGGGTCAAACAACGTGAAAAAAGACACATGGGTGGAGGCATTGATCTGTTGCCAAGATCTGGGACAGCACAGCTCCCACCCCAGTGTCCGAGGCATCCACCTCTAGGGTGAACTGACGTATTGGGACAGGTCAGTGAAGCACGGAAGTGTTTGTAAAACTTCCTCTTCAGAGTCTGGAAAGCTGCATCTGCATCAGGGGACCACAAAAAGGGTTTGTTCACAGAGGTTAGGTTGGTTAGTGGCACTGCTGTCTGGCTGTAGTTCCTGATGAACCTGCAATAAAAATTAACAAACCCCAGGAACCTCTGTAACTGCTTTCGTGTGGAAGGCGTGGGCCATTCCATGACTGCTTGCACCTTTTCAGGATCCGCCTTCAACCTCCCGCTCTCAATGATGAATCCCAAGAATTTCACAGTGGGGACATGAAACTCACACTTCTCAGCCTTGACGTACAGTCTGTTCTCTAGTAGGCGCTGTAACACAGCCCTCACGTGATGGATGTGCTGTTCCTTGGTCTTAGAGAAAATCAGTATGTCATCTAAGTACACAGTTACAAACTTGTTGATATAATCACCCAACACTGATTTCACTGGTGACTGAAACACTGCGGGGGCATTCGTTAACCCAAACGGCATTACCAGGTACTCGAAATGGCCAAGGGGTGTCTTCAATGCCGTCTTCCACTCATCCCCCTCTCTTATTCTCCCCAGATGATAGGCGTTCCTTAGGTCCAACCGACTTAATATGGAGGCATCCTGAATAGGCTCAAAAGTGGAGGAAAGTAACGGCAGAGGATACTTATTTTTTACGGTGATCTGGTTCAAACCTCCATAATCGATGCAGGGCCTGAGTGACCCCTCTTTCTTGGGTACGAAGAAGAACCCCACTCCCAGAAGAGACGAGGACGGTTGTATGGTTCCAACGGCTAGACAGTCTTGAATGTAACGCTCCATGCTTTCTCTCTCAGGCTTGGAGAGGTGATAAAGACGGCTAGACGGCAGAGGGGCTCCTGCTAGCCTGGTAAATCAATAGCACAGTCGAAAGGCCTGTGAGGTGGTAAAGAAGATGCACGGTCTTTGCTAAATACTTGCTTAAGGTCATGGTAAGCAGGAGGCACAGCAGAGAGGTCTATGTTCTCCGTTGGAGGGGTTGTGGGCCCACAGGTGGTCAGAGAGGCAGATCGTAGACATCGCTGGGAGTACTCTGGACTCCAACCTATGATCTTGTTTTACCTCCAGTCTAGTATGGGGTTGTGGCGATCCAACCAGGAATGACCAAGAACCAACGGCGACTGAGGAGAAGGGAACATGCAGAAAACCAGGGACTCAATGTGGTTACCTGACACCATAAGACGGAGAGGAATAGTCTGGCGGGTGATGGTGGAGAGTTTTCGGTTGTCCAGAGAGGAGACTGCGAGAGGAGTGGTCAACCAGGTGGTGGAAATCCTCCATTCAGCCACTAGTTGGGGGTCCAGCAGGGACTGCTCACGGCCCAAGTCCAAAAGGGCCTCAAGTTGGATCTGCCTTGAGTTCAAAAGCACAGAGCACGGGAAAGAGCACCGAGAACTAACAGAGTCTGTGTTACTGCCCACCAGCAGTCCCGGTCTTACCGGCGGGCTCTGCCTTTTAACAATGCCGGGCAGTCATTGGCAAAATGTTCAGATACACCACAGTACAAGCAAAGACCAGACCTTAATCGATGCTCTCTTTCCTCCTGAGAGAGTCAAGTCCTACCCATCTGCATGGGTTCCTCTGTTGATGTGGAGTCTGCTGCGGAGTGCACTCCAGCTCCTGGAAACCATTCCTGAGAAGATGACGCACTCGGTCCCAGTTCTTGTCGTCTCAACTCGAGGAGTCATTTATCGATGGAGATGGCCAGTCTGATGAGCTCCTCCAACGAGCCGGGTTCAGGGCACAAGGGCAACTGGTACCTAACCCGATCGTTCAGGGCCTCGGTGAAAGCTGCGATGAGAGCGTCCTCGTTCCAGGTTGTCTGGGCCGCCAGGATGCGAAACTCCACCGCCATGTCTGCCACCGACTTCCTGACTTGCGAGACAGTCCACAGCTTCTTCCCGATGTCCGAGCTGGACTCAAAGCTTCCAAAAGTCAATTTAAAATAGGCAAAAAAAATCGCTAAAGGGTCCATGTAAAAAAAGCGTCATTGTGGCTCTTAGGCTCTGCCTTAGCGCTTTCCCTCGCAAAAGCCCAACTATGTAGGAAATCGTTGCGGAGTCAGAGGCAAAAGCTGTGGGACAACGTTCAAAAGCCAATTTACACTGGAGCAGAAAACTGTGGCATTCCTCAAATACACCACAAAAAGTCACTGATGTCGGAGCTAAACGGAAGTGGGTGCCCTCCATGGGACCTGAGACTTCCGGTCCGGGGGAAACAGAGGCTGCTGGAGCGGCTGATGATGGTTCCACTGGAGGAGACGGCTGGCGAGGTTGAGACAGACCGTCATGGAACTGTCGAACCATAGTCTCCAACTGTTGATAGTGTTGGTTGGCAGCGACGAGTTGCTCCATAAGCAGAGGGAGGGTCTGTTCCTGCTGAGATAACCTGTGGGAGATGTCGGTGAGAACTGATTCTGCGGGGTTAGCGGTTTGGCCGGATGATTCTGTCATGGTTGGGGTAAGAGTCTAACCCAAGACATGCAGAATCAGTACAGGACAACGGTCTTTTATTAAAGGAGAATGTTAACTAAGGGCGCACTGGAAGTCCAGCGGGTTAAGGAACGGGAAGTCAGCGTCTAGAGGGGAGAACAACAGAGGTGAATCCTGGGAGATGTAGTCCAGAAGGGGAATAATGAGTGGGGACTTAAGGAGGTCGAGGAGACTAGGTGAGTAAGGAGAGGTAGTGAGCCGGGGGGTTGTCCAAGAGGGAGGTTCGGAGCTGGAGAGGGAGCGGAGGGTTGATGGAGAGCGAGCCGGTCCGGATGGGTGGATGGCTGAATGAATAAGAGGAGCCGGTGTGGAGTCCTATGGATTCAGCGTTGGAGTTCCTGATGCAAAGCAAGACCTGAGGTAGGTTGTTCAAAAACATCCAAGAGTTACGAGAGTTACAAAAAGTTACACAATACACTAGGAGACCTATGAGACGAGTACAAGTGGCAAGAAACTACCAGTCAGTAACAATCATCCGGCGCCGAGTAGTGTTCACCATCCCCCTTAAGTATCCAACTCGCTGATTAGCTGGCGAGATGTAGCTGCCACACCCTCTCCTGCAAACAGAACACTCAGAGATGGTGAAGATGGGAAGAGTACTCACCCCGGCTCATGACAGAAGGAGACAGGGAATTATTGAGGAGTATACAGAAGCAACTGAAGATCAAGATCAGAGACAGCAAGGAGGCATACAGGAAGAAGCTGGAGAACAAACTACAGAGGAACAATATCAGAGATGTCTGGTCAGGGATGAAGAAGATCACAGGCTTCAAGCAGAGGAAGGATTGCACAGATGGCAGCCTGGACACAGCCAATGAACTGAAGAAGTTCTTCTATAGGTTCAGTTCAGGAACAAACCCAGCATCCTCCTCGCCTTTCCCCAGCCAATCAGACATCCCATCCTCCTCTGATCCAACATTTTCCTATCACACGCCAGCTCTTTTGTCCTCTAACGCAGTCATGGACTCTTCTGGTTCTATAAATCTGTCTTCAACCAAGTCAGGAGATGCTGCTGCCCCATTTACCTCCCCCTCCCACCTATCTGTCTCTAGAAGTCAGGTGAAGAGGCAGCTGGAGAGACTGAACAGGAACAAGGCTGCAGGTCCAGATGGTGTCAGCCCCAGGGTACTGAAGACCTGTGCAGAGCAGCGCTGTGGGATTCTGCAGCACCTCTTCAACCTCAGCCTGACCCAGGAGAAGGTCCCAGTCCTGTGGAAGACATCCTGCCTTGTTCCAGTTCCAAAGAAAACTCGCCCATCAGTCAATGACGACTACAGACCGGTTGCCCTAACATCCATCATGAAGGTCCTGGAGAGGCTCCTGATGGTCCACCTGAATGAGCAAACTAGGACATATCAGGACCCGCTGCAGTTTGCTTATCGCCATGGAGCTGGAGATGAAGATGCCATCATCCAACTGCTTCAACCAGCCCACTGTCATCTGGACAAAGCAGGCAGCACTGTGAGGGTCATGTTCTTTGATTTCTCCAGTGCATTTAACACAATCCAGCCTGATGTACTTTGCCAGAAACTCCAGAAGACACAGGTGGGGGCCTCAACTATCACCTGGATTAAAGACTACCTGACAAACAGACCACAGTTTGTGAGACTGAAGAACTGCACATCATACCAGGCAATCAGTAACATTGGAGCACCACAGGGGACTGTACTCTCACCATTCCTTTTCACCCTGTACACCTCAGACTTCCAGTACAAGTCAGAGACCTGTCATGTACAGAAGTACTCAGATGACTCTGCAGTTGTCGGGTGTATCAGAGATGGACAGGAAGCTGAGTAAAGAGAGCTGGTGGAGCGCTTTGTGGCATGGTGTGGAAACAATCATCTGACCTTGAACGTGAACAAAACAAAGGAGATGATTTTAGATTTCAGAAGAAACAGAGTGGAGTCAAACACTGTTTCCATCATGGGAGAAGAAGTAGAGGTGGTTGAGCAATACAAATACCTTGGAGTTCACCTGGACAACAGACTGGACTGGAGAAAGAACAGCGAAGCCGTTTACAAGAAGGGACACAGCAGACTGCACTTCTTGAGGATGCTTAGGTCCTTCAATGTCTGTAGCAAGATGCTGCAGATCTTCTACAAGTCTGTTGTTGAGAGTGTAATCTCTTCAGCCATCGTCTGTTGGGGTAGCAGCATCAGAAGCAGGGACCTGAAAAGGCTCAACAGCCTAATAAAAAAGGCTGGTTCTGTTCTGGGGACGATTGTGGAACAGCTGGAGGAGATAATGCAAAGAAGGATTCTCCAGAGAATCAAGAAAATGATGGACAACCCTGAGCATTCTCTTCACAAGACTGTCCGACAACGGAAGAGTGTCTTCAGTCAGAGGCTTCTTCAGTTTGGCTGCAACACTGACCGCTACTGGAGATCCTTCCTGCCAACAGCCATTGTAATATACAACAACTCTTTGATTACTTGATAATTATTATTATTCTGAGCTACTACAGCAACCACATTCCCTCTGAGATTAATAAAGTATTTTTGAATAGAATTGAGTTGAAAACCCCTCAGAGCACATTTTTTCACAGTCATTTTGTTCCTGTCCCTTCTGTCAGACAGGAAACAACAGAGAATCTCTGGAGCTCTGTTACTTTCACTGCTAGGCTGCGGTTGTGCATATTTCTGTTTGTGTCCCATAAGGTCAGCAGTCCTAAACAAATGTGAGAGCCTCCCATCTCTGCCTATCAGCACTGACAGGATGTCATGCTAATGTAGCATGCATGCAGCCCCCAGTGGCCTAGCTATACAGGGCCGCACACAGACATATAGCCTTATTATTGCGTTTGACTCTGGGGGCGTGGGGGGGATGGAACAGGAAGAATTAAGTGTGTAGCGCTAGTGTGTGTGTGTGTGTGTGCGTGTGTGTGTGTGTTTCTCAGGCTCTTGTTAGGCCCTGGAGTCAGCAGCATCCACGTTCTCCACCTTTCCTCAGTGGGATGGAGGAAAATGGAAAGCCTGGCCAAAGAACACACACACACACACACACACACACACACACACACACACACACACACACACACACACACACACACACACACACACACACAGGTGTGTGGCTGACGGGTGATTGAGAGCCAACCCCGTGTCTGATGTCCTGCGGGGACTCGGGTATTCATGGCTCAAGTCGTATTGTTATCTCTGTGCTGTTGGTGGCTGAATCCAAAATGACACGCCTAAGTGCTCCTGATTTTCTCTGAACGGAACGAGCAAAAATTCCCAGTAATACATCAACCTCCACCTGTATAATGATGCTGCAGTGGCAGCAGAGGTTGTGTAATGTTTTCCCCATCTGGCTGCATTCCTCAAACCCACTCTGACAGCGATGGAAACGGCTAAAGGATTTCATTCGAGGAATAATAACTAGAAGCAAAATACTCTGTTCATAACAAATGATGACTTTAATTAAATCATAAACAAAAGTTTATTTTTAACCAAACTTTGCTGCATATAGTACGTTTTGTATTTTCTGGTGCAGCAGACAACCCCACGCTTTGGTTGGGTTTTTTACACATCCAGTTGTCCCGGGGCGATCAATTAGCTGTGAAATCTCTGATCAATGTGAACAGTAAAAGCATGCCCTACGCTGTTAGATGAGGATTAATTATTGAATGTTTTGCTCTGGGGTGTGCCAAAAAAGCACCACCAGGAGGTTGTTTTCATTTAAAGATGCCTGTGGGTTAAGGATTTAGTAGATGAGAGGAGATCTGGGTAAAAGCTAAACTAATGTCTACATCTGGTTTAAAGGTGTTTCTGCTCACAGCTGATCACCATCACAGACCCAAGACACAAACTGATCAGCATCCACGCCTCCGTCAAGGCTGGGTGGAGTATCTGGATCAACATTAAAGACTGGTGTCACACAGTTATTTCCTCAAGTTGGTTCTTGCTTTTTCTTTAGTCACATTTATTTATTTTCCCTTTTTGTTTGGTTTGTTTTGTTCAAAATGAGCTCCTTTCTCTTTGGTGGTAAAGTTTCTAGTTTGAGTTGAATGGGAAAAGCTGTTCCCTAAAGCTGGATGGGAAGACAATCCGCTTTTCTGCACAAATGTTTTAAATCATCTACAGCAGGTGAAGCAGTAGTTGTTTGTGACTTTTCTCGGAAACACACTCCAGAATGGCAGAGGAGTCTTTTAAAGGTCCAGTCACTCATGTTTAATGGTCTCTAGTTGGAATGAATGCCTTGTAAGTTGTACTCTAGTGAAAAAAAAGCTCTGGTGCGCCTGTTTGAGGATGTAAAAGTCATCTGGAGGAGAAAGTGGCAGCAGACGGCAGGATTTGGAGTCGTAGTTCCTGATATTTGGACATCTCGCCTCTGATTGGCTAACAGCAACATGACTCTACCACTGGCTCTGTTTGCTCTGCAACAGTGATGTTTTATCTCCACAAATAATACAAGCCTGGAAGAGTTCTGCAGTGTGGTGGAGTTGCTAATGCTAATGGTTAGCTTCTACTAGTAAGGATGTTTTCTACCGTTTCCTGAACACTAAAACAACAACAGCCTTCTCCGCTGCAAGTCGAGATGTGAGTCCATGAATGTTAAGCGACAGCGTGACGTAGATCTGCCAGGATTTTCTAATCCTAGAGTTTTACCTTTTTCTATCAGAAGCTATAACGCAGGTGTAGAAGACTTTTATCATCTTCAGCCTGCATGAAAAACTCAGAGTGACTGATCATTTTCAAAAATTGCAAGTAAGCTATGGTTTCTCTGTGAACCTGCTCTTTAAAAAGAATACTGCATAAGGTAAAAGGCTCATAGCAGAACCACTAAATGTGCTCAAAGATGTTTCTTGATGGACATTGTCAAGTTACTATCAGCTATAGATAACAACTAATGCTAGACACAATATCTATGGCTTTAAAAGTCAACACAAACAACTGCTGCATCAAACATCAACAGACTTTCCCAGCTGTGCAGCATTAAATGCTCACTCACAAACACCTTGTTGATATCTGATGAATATCTTTGACTAAAATTAGTCTCCAGAATGCAGAACATGAAAAAAGTCCTGAAATAACAACAACAATAACAATAATAATAATAATAATAAGAAGAAGAAGAATAAACAGATAAAGAAGATGAAGAAGAAGAAGACAAAAAAGAAAAAAAGAAGAAGAAAAAGAAAAAGAAAAAAGAAAAGAAGTAAATGAAAATGAAAAAGAAGAAGAAAAAGAAAAAAGAAAAAAAAGAAGAAGAAAAAGAAAAAAGAAGAAGAAAAAGAAAAAGAAGATAAAGAAAAAGAAGAAGAAAAAAAGAAAAGAAGAAGTAAATGAAAATGAAAAAGAAGAAGAAAAAAAGAAAAGAAAAAGAAAAAGAAGAAGAAAAAGAAGAATTGCAACAACATTAATAATAATAAAAATAATAACAACAACAACAAAAATAACAACAACAACATTGATAATAATAATAATGATAACAATAACAAAAATAACAACAACAACAACATTAATAATAATAATAAGACGAAGAAGAAGAAGAAGAAGACAAAGACAAAGACGAAGACGAAGAAGAAGAAGAAGAAGAAGAAGAAGAAGAAGAAGAAGAAGAAGAAGAAGAAGAATTACAACAACAACAATAATAATGCCTCTGGAAGCGCTAACTTATTCAGCCTGTGATTTGTAGCATTGACAGACTGTTTGATCCATCATCGGTTTAATCCTGAAAGCACCACTGAGACCAGTTGAAGCTGCTGAACTCTGGTTGACCTATCTTTGTTTATATGCACCAGCCCCTTCGCTGGCCGTCTCCACCGTGCCAGCATTGACTCACTTCAAGATCTCCTTGGAGTAGCTGACGCTGGAGCCTTTTTTGTCAGGCGTCCCGAGGCAGCTTGACTTAAGCTGGGTGTGTGGCCCTCGGTCCAACATCATGGTGGAGGTGGCTGTGGCAATGACAGCTACTGCATCACGCACCCTGGCCTCGGTGTTGTAGTCCCATTCGTCATATGACACAGAGATAAGCCCTGAGAGGAAGAGAGAGGGAGAGACGAGGTGAGAGAAAGGGAGGAATGAGAGGGGGGGCACAGAACGGTGTGAGGATAAAGAGGGAGGATGCAGAAAATGGCAGGCAGAGTGCTGTGAAAGAAATCCCAGAGGGCAGGCAGGTACACAGAAATGAAGGCATTTGGCAACAAAAGCCAAATGAGCAGTTTCTCCAATAGGACTGATGTGATCGCTCAAAGCTGAGCCCAACAGCTCACATTTAAATGGCTCCACAGGTAAAACAAAGATGAGAGCAGGAGTCTAGACCATCAGTTCACTACACTTGGCTTTCTAAGCATGAATACTTCTAGCTATCAAATGTCTACGTGGATCTCTCAGACCTGAACGGCTTCTCAGGTCATGTTGTTCATGGCTGGCTTGTGTCTCCATGTTTGCGACCTGCACTGTAGATGTGTCGGGAAAAGGGAATGAGGACGGTGAGTAAACTTAGATAAGCAGCTGGAAATGAGCTCTGACAGGTTCGCTGGACAGTTCCCGTCATCTGATGACCTGGAGGAACATCTCATCCAGGATGTCATTTAATTTTTCATTTCATTTATTTATAAAGCCCCTTCTGCGACCACTGCAGATGCCCAAGGTGCTGAACACAACACAATAAAAACATAAAACCATCAGAGTAAAATATAACAATCGTAAAAACAGCATAAAATCAATTAAAAGAGGAGAGTAAAAGCAAAAAATAAAATCCAGAAAAAGATTAAGAGGCCGG
This sequence comes from Nothobranchius furzeri, assembly GCF_043380555.1. Lineage (NCBI taxonomy): Eukaryota > Metazoa > Chordata > Actinopteri > Cyprinodontiformes > Nothobranchiidae > Nothobranchius > Nothobranchius furzeri. The sequence goes on along the minus strand of NC_091747.1, from coordinate 75,602,759 downwards.
GGCATCGAAACTGGGTAAAATTTGCTAAACCTGAAAAGCCTTGACAAAAAAATGGGTCTTAAGGTGAGTCTTAAAAACCCCCAATGAGGGTGACTGACGCACCACCACAGGCAACTGGTTCCAAAGTGCAGGTGCCAACACAGAGAACGCACGGTCCCCCCGTGACCTGCACTTAGTGCGTGGAACAATCAGCAGCTCCCTGCCGGCTGAGCGAAGTGCCCGCGAGGGGGCATGCCTATGCAAAAGGTTTCCAAGATATGCTGGAGCAGTTCCATGTAAGGCCTTGTATGCCAGCACCAAGACCTTGATTCCAGGAAATCCACAGAGACCTGAGATTATTCAGGATTATTTAAAACTGATAGTCACATCAAAGCATATCATATCATCACTGTTTGTAGAAAATAATCTAACTCAAATGGTCAGGAAATGTACCCCCCCCCCCCCAATAAAAAAAGAAACACTGCAAAACCTGATTTCTGATTAAGTTCAAGAAAAATCCTGATTGTTAGACATTTTGGCTTATTTTTAGTCTAAAAAGAAGATAAATTCTCTAGAAAACAGCATTTCTTAAAATAAGGCAATTATTCTTAGATTCAATCCAGATTTTCTTGTTTTGAGTAAAACAAATCTGCCAATGAAGTAAGCAAAAGTTGTTTAGGCAGAAATCTTAAAACTAGTAAAATGATACAATTTTAGGTTCATTAGCTAGTTTAGAGAATTCTAGCCTTTCTAGCCCATTGGGAGATTATTTTTTTACTCAGACCAAGCCAATCTGGATCCTATTTAAGAACTTTTACCTTATTTTAAATAATACTTTTTTTTCTAGAGACTTTTTTTCTTTTTAGACTAAAAATAAGATAAAATGTCTAAAAATTAGACTTTTTAACTTTCTTAGAAATCAGTTTTAAGCTGACAGGGATCAGCGAGCAGCTGTAGTGTCCAAACTTTTAGCCACATGTGCAAAACCTTTTAAGATTAAAGCACTCATATGCTAGCCTAGTGAACTAGACCAAATTCTTGCTTTGCAAAGAATGATAATGTAAATAATACATTTATTTAGTCTGGCTTGCCAGGCTACTCATAGGCCTTAAAATGGCAAAAATATGTTTATGTTTATGTTTATGTATTTAGCAGACACTTTTGTCCAAAGCGACTTACAAGTGATAATCGGCATGTTGCCCTTGAGGCTAACAACAATAGTAACAACAACAAATTGACATCAGTCATGGAGAGGAGGGAACAAGGAGTGGACAGTAGAGAGGGGGGACGGGTGCAGGGAGGGTGCTAGTTTAGAAGATGCTCTCTGAAGAGCAGGGTCTTCAGGAGTTTCTTGAAAATAGAAAAGGAAGCCACAGTTCTGGTAGTGCTTGGAAGGTCATTCCACATTTGTGGAACGATGCATGAGAAGAGTCTGGATTGTCCTGAGCGTGGTGTAGGCACTGCTAGCCGACGATCCTGTGATGACCGGAGCGGCCGGGCCGAGACGTAAGCCTTTGCAAGAGGATTCAGGTAGATGGGAGCCGGACCATCTCGGACTTTGTATGCTAGTGTTAGCAATATGAATTTGATGCGTGCTGCTAGCGGTAGCCAGTGGAGCTCAATGAACAGAGGGGTGACGTGTGCTCTTTTTGGCTGATTGAAGACCAGACACGCCGCTGCGTTCTGGACCATTTGAAGAGGTCTCACAGTACAGCCTGGAAGACCAGTTAGAAGAGCATTGCAGTAATCGAGGCGGGAGATGACAGTAGATTGCACCAGGAGCTGGGTGGCATGTTGTGTTAGGTATGGTCTGATCTTACGTATGTTATACAGCGCAAAGCGGCATGAACGGGCAACAGAGGCAACATGATCTTTAAAGGCCAGGTGTTCATCAATCACAACACCCAGATTTCGAACTGCCTTTGAAGGAGCCAGAGATAGGAAATCATTCTGGATTGAGATATTGTGCTGAATGGATGGTTTTGCTGGGATGACAAGCAATACATGATTATTTTGTTTGTTTGTTTGTTTGTTTTTTAACAAATGCAAAATGCTAAATCTGAAGAATCAGTAAATCTCTGCAGATCAGAGACATTAAAAAAGTCTCATGTTTGCATCTTTCCATCCTTTCTATTTCGGCCACTTATAAGGTCGCGGGGGACGCAGCCAACAAGCAGAGAGGCGTAGACTTCCCTCTCCCCAGCCACTTGGGCCAGCTCCTTCTGAGAAATTCCAAGACACCCCCTGGCCAAAACCTCATCAGGGAGGCGTCCAGGAGACATCCTAACTAAATGCCCAACCCACCTCATCTGACTCCTTTCGATGTGGAGGAGCAGCGGGTCTACTCCGAGCCCCTCCCAGATGACCGAGCTTCTCACCCTATCTCTAAGGGAGAGCTCAGCCACCCTACGGAGAAGTGTTTTACTTTGTTAAAATAAAAGCATCACATTGACTGTGTTTGCGGCGTTGGTTGTTTCTGCATTAAAATAGAACTTAATTGTTTCTAGGCAACAAAGAGGGAGGAAGCCATTAGTTATGAAAGTTGCTCACGGTCTACTTTTAGGAAAAGGCAGACCCATGAAATGAAATGAAAAGTAAAAACTGGTTTATAACCATATTTTGCTAATTTTCTTTGTCTGCATTTACAGTTTCCACGTCTATCCTATTCCTAACATTATTAAAACATAAAGAATAATTAAAAGTTAACATTTTATTAGATTTTTTTCATGATTTCAGTTTTATTTGCTTAAACTATTAAACATCTGCTTTCCTCGCACCACTGGTGTGTGCTGTCACTCATAGAAGATGAGTCCTGGTGGAGTCCTTTCACTTCTTGTTTTAGCAAATAATGTTAAAGATAAACAATAACATTTAAATCAAAATGCACACATATCATTTACGACACACAGGAATAACATTATTTTGGTTATTTCCAACAGAGGATCATTGCATCATCTTATTTAAATAAATGTTAAAATGTTGGGCTTTTTTATTTAAAATATACAAGTATTCATTTACACGGAGTGGGATGGATTAAACCACAGAGTAGACCCTAGATAGATGATAATAACATTGATCAACAGCAGCACATTTTAGGATTGGCAGCTCATTTAGTTGCTTGCATCATTTCTGTTATGAAGAAGCATGAGGTGTGAATACCTATGGGGAAGACTGAAGGAACGTGGTCTGCATCCCCGGCCACCAGCGAGGGGACGATCCAGGTGAAGCCGTAGCCCGTGAGCCCTACGGAGTGTGCCACTTCAAATATGGTGCTGGCTTCCTCTTTGGTGCAGTAGAGGAGGATGACGGGACTCTGCAGCTTCTTCATTTGGTTTTGGATCTTGGAGTCTCCATGATTATGATCATCCATTGACATGTCCAGCAGGAGGACTTCCTCTAGTTCCCAACCCACAAAGCTGTTCTCGATGGTGCTGCGAATCTGGTTCGAAGATAGAAAAAAAAAAAAGTCAAAAAACAAAAAGACGTGATTGCGTGTAGGCTGGAGCTGTGAAGGACAGATACTGGAACAAAAACTCTCACACGTCTCGTCCTCCTTCAGCTCCCAGCTTTCAACACAACTTATCTGCACATCCTTTCAGAGATGGAAGCAGCATGCTTTTGTTTTATTTGTTGCATAAAAACAAAGATAATTTTGTTAAATAATATATCGTGGTAATTTCTTCAAACACCGGTAAGAATCCTGTAATTAATGCTTTAATCTCCTAAAGCTTCACCCATGGAGTCAGACGTGTAACGGGGCTGCTTAAGAAAACACAATATAGGAAATAAAACTATCATAACAAAATAATGTTGGCTTGTTTTAGATTAAACAGGCTGGTCAAAAGCTAAATCAGAGCTATATTACCCATAATGCCTTATGTAACAGGTCACTGAAAATAAAGAAGCATAATTTTGGGAACGTCTAGAATTATGTGTTTTTGCATGATTTCTATTCCAACCGGTTACTCCTATAAACAGGTGGGGAGGTTTACTCTGATTACTCAACAATCACCAATCACAGAGACCTCCAAGGGGCTGCTCTGTGTTTTCAGATGAGATAGATGTGAGGAACACCTTCAGACAGAACTCTTCACTGGTTTTAAATCCTCTGCAGGGCTGAAGAAACAACAACCGTGTCCATATTGGTGCAAATGTGTTTATTTGCCAGCATATGATTTTAATAAAAGCCAGATTTGTGCAGGTGAGAATGTGTTTCTGGCAAAGACAGACGGAGGGTTTCCTGTTTGGGTTTGTTTGTCTTGCAGTCGGAATAAAACAACGTTTTTCTGGGAGCAGAATGGATAAAGTCTCAGAAAACCAGCAAAATGAAGTGATATTTGTCTCTTCATTTATGAGTTTTGTTTTTGTTACACAACACCACGGCATGGTGACCTTTCAGAGGTCTTTGCTCTATTCTGTAGCTTTAAGCCTTCTGGAGGCTGTTTGACTGTGATCAGACCTGTGGTGCTCAAACCTCAGCCTGTCATCTGATTTAAAGTTAATCTGACTGCTGTGAAAAGCTGCTCTGAAGAAAACGTAAAAGTATCTTCTTTCACATTTAAATAAATACTTTTGTCCTCTAAACCAAACTGCTTCTTGAACTCGGTTCAAAGCAAAGACACCATCACTGCTCTGATGTTATTATTAGATCTGACTGGCTGGTGTTCAGACCTTTTCCTGCTTCTCACACGTGTCTGAAGTTCAGAGTTACTCAGGATATCATGCTATCACTTATGAAGGGTCCTTATCTGCCCTGGAGATAAGCAGGCTGAAGCCTCGGTAAGTGGCGGCGTTCAAAAGGACATATTCAGCTAATCTGCCGTTTCACTTAAAGCAATAAAAAAAGTCTACTCACTGCAGCAAACTCGGCCATGCTTTATGAATTTTGAGAGCAGGACATGTTTTAAAATGACCCAACTACACAATATCAACCCTCCTCAGATCTATCAGGCAATTGTAAATAAGAAAAAGACTAAACATAAATAAGGGCAGAGCCAACATTCCAACTTATCTGGAATTAATGACGATAAGGTCATAATTGGAGAGTAAAAACTTTAGTGGATTTTACAAAAATCTTACATTTGCAAAATAAAAGTTATTTAAAACCTGTGTTCAAAGGCTAAATCAGAGTTAGATATACCTCTCTCAAGCATGCTCAGGTTAAACCGCTGCTAAAAAAAAACATCTCTTCCTCCAAATAATGTGGAGAACTACCGACCTATCTCTCTCCTCCCTTTTCTGTCCAAAATCATTGAAAGGGTGGCTTTCAAGCAGATCACAGAATACCGCTCACAAAACTGTCTGCTTGACCCTTACCAATCTGGGTTCAAAAAGGGCCACTCCACTGAAACTGCTCTGTTAGCAGTGACAGAATCCTTAAAAGAAGCTAGAGCGACTGGCAAATCCTCGGTGCTTATCCTGCTCGACTTATCGGCAGCATTTGACACTGTCAACCATGGCTTCCTTTTGTCAGTGTATCTTGGCTTGGACAATCCTCTACAGTGCACCATCTTGCCACAGGAGTTCCCCAGGGCTCAGTACTAGGACCTCTTGTCTTTGTCATATACACCACCTCACTGGGTGAGATCATTCGATCACATGGCTTCTTCTACCACCGCTATGCAGACGACACCCAGCTCTATCTGTCATTTCCACCGGACGGCCACACTGTCTCTGCACGAATATCGAACTGTCTCTGTGACATATCAAAATGGATGAAATCCCACCATTTCCAACTCAAACTCTCTAAAACAGAACTACTTGTCATCCCAGCAAAACCATCCATACAGCACAATATCTCAATCCGAAATGACTTCCTATTTCTGTCTCCTTCAATGGTAGTTCGAAATCTGGGTGTTGTGATTGATGAACACCTGAGCTTTAAAGATCATGTTGCCTCTGTTGCTCGTTCATGCCGCTTTGCGCTGTATAACATACGAAAGATCAGACCATACCTAACACAACATGCCACCCAGCTCCTGGTGCAATCTACTGTCATCTCCCGCCTCGATTACTGCAATGCCCTTCTAACTGGTCTTCCAGGCAGTACTGTGAGACCTCTTCAAATGGTCCAGAACGCAGCGGCGTGTCTGGTCTTCAATCAGCCAAAAAGAGCACACATCACCCCTCTGTTCATTGAGCTCCACTGGCTACCGCTAGCAGCACGCATCAAATTCAAATAGCTACCATTAGCATACAAAGTCCGAGATGGTACGGCTCCCATCTACCTGAATCCTCTTGCAAAGGCTTACGTCTCGGCCCGGCCGCTCCGGTCATCACAGGATCGTCGGCTAGCGGTGTCTACACCACGCTCAGGACAATCCAGACTCTTCTCTTGCATCATTCCACAAATGTGGAATGACCTTCCAAGCACTACCAGAACTGCAGCTTCCTTTTCAGTTTTCAAGCAACTCCTGAAGACCCTGCTCTTCAGAGAGTACCTTGCCTGCACCCATCCCCCCCTCTACTGTCCACTCCTTGTTCCCTGCTCTCCATGACTGATGTCAATGTTGTTGTTGCTATTGTTGTTGTTAGCCTCAAGGGCAATATGCCGATTATCACTTGTAAGTCGCTTTAGACAAAAGCGCCTGCTAAATACATAAACATAAACAAAAACATATTTTTTTTAGATAATTTGCTAACTTTTCAAAATTTTTCATCATTTTCTAGAGCCAGTGTGTGCTAAAATAACCGTTTACAGGGTTAATGAAAAGCCACCCCACCCCATCGTCCCCTGTGGCCAGAATATTCCACCTGCGACTTCAAACACGCGAGCCGCTCTGCTGAGACTTGAGCTGACATACCTGGCGCTGCAGTCTGCTTCCAGCATATTTCCTGCATTAAGATCATGAACACAGCTGATTTGTTTTGTTTAGTGATTAATCACTCATGTAGACACTAAGGAAGGCTGGGAGATGTTTCAGGATTTAGATTGCCGTGTTTAAAAGACAAATGCACAGTGAAGAGATGCGTTTTGCTTTACAGACGGACACTAGGGGGTGCTAAAAGTGAGCAAACCAGCTACTTCCCCTTTAAACAAAAACACCAAAAATTTCCAGCATATAAACTCGATGTCTAATGGAAATAATAACTTCAATATTTTGTCCAGATCAGTTTATTTACTGTAAAGCTGGAGACACGTGGCACACACATTATATCTGATATTCATTTTAATTTATGTTTATTACCTTGTTGACAAAGTCCTCGTGACCAGGGTAGTACGTGGTGACGATGGAGAAGATGTACCAGTCATACTCCTCCATAATGTTCAACATGACGGATGCCTGCTGCTCGATGGAAGGGCCAAACTGGAAAAACATGGTGTGGTCGTCCTGGAAACCAGAGGCACAGAACCAATCAGGAAACAAAGTCATGAGTCATGCAGCATGAGAGAGGGCTAGAAGGTAGGGCACAGACAATTATGGAGCGTGTCCAGCTCCTGAAAGCCTCAGGAACAAATACTGGCTTGTTTATTGCTTCTCTATGTTTGGGTCAAAATATGGACGATTCTCTGTTTACTTGATACGTTCCAGTCATGTTTGAGTAATACTTAAATACTCACACATTCAGCGTGACATTTATCCACCTTCTATGCTGCAGAGACTATTTTGTTAGTGATGCTCATGTCAGACATTTATCTCCAAAGGTGTTAATGGAAGGATTTTTCTTGACATTCCAGGAGTCTGTCTGATGCTTTATTGTGGTCAAGGACAGGTCAGTCACTCCTGTAAAATAGCCGAGCTACTCACGGGGCCATCCAAGTCCCGGCATATTATTTACAAATGCAAATAACCAACGGCGACAAAGGAAATGAGCTGTGATGAGAGCAGCATCATGTCAGCGAGCTTCACTCTGAACAGAACCAGACGTGCTGCTGAAGGGGTGACTGAGGTGACCGGAGGTGTTGGTGTATTCTCCACATACTGACCTCTGCTTTTGGGTATATTTAGCCACAATTGTCAGTTTCAGTTTGTTAGCAGAGAAAACACCTCTAGTCAGTGAAACCTAAACCACACAACCTCAAAAGACAAAAGAGGATAACTAGAAAAGTCTCTTCTAGTAATTACCATGAACTTTAACCAGCTAACTGAGGCCTGAGGGAATGCCTAGCCTTTTGCACATTTGGAGACATTTGATCTCTGTCGTTCACTCCTGAGGACACATTGTTGTTCACTCCTGAGGACACATTGTTGTTCACTCCTGAGGACACATTGTTGTTCACTCCTGTGGACACATTGTTGTTCACTCCTGAGAACACATTGTTGTTCACTCCTGAGGACACATTGTTGTTCACTCCTGAGGACACATTGTTGTTCACTCCTGAGGACACATTGTTGTTCACTCCTGTGGACACATTGTTGTTCACTCCTGAGAACACATTGTTGTTCACTCCTGAGAACACATTGTTGTTCACTCCTGAGGACACTGGCAGTTGTCAAAAGATTTGTGAAAAATCTTTCTCTCTGTAGGAGGAACTCCAAAATGTACGGGAATCAGCTTTAACCCCTCCCAAATTGATGTTCAGATCATTGATTCGTCTTTCGTCCTTAACATCGTTGTTATGATTTAGTTGACATTTATATTTGAGTATGCAGGTGCCCACTGGTACTCAAGGCCGGATTAACCACATGGGCAACTGGGCAATTGCCCAGGGCCCACAAACTCTAAAGGGCCCAGGGCAAGGGCACGAGCAAATTACTGTATCTGTAATCTCCCGCTTTATATTAAACTAGTGTGACCGTACGTCCTGTTTTCCCCGGACATGTCCGCTTTTCACTCTGTCCGGGATGTCCGGACTGGGGGTTCTTGTATTGATGAAAATGTCCGGCTTTTCATCCAGGAGCAGGGATGGGGGAGCTGTATATCCTACACATCCAGGTGAGCCGGAAAAAAGTTTTCTACCTGTATTACTATATTATCATTCATGGACTCTTTTCAGCAGAGAGCGGCAGAGCGATGATCGGTGCGCAGCGATCCAGGCAGCTGCGTCCAGCGCACGGTCCATTCTCAAAGTGGCGCAACCAAAAAACTATAATTAACACACGATCGTTCATGTCCGCACATGTTCTCTACTTTCTGTCTTCTTTGTGCCTGAAGCGCTCTGCGGAGCTCATCACCTGTGCTGCGGTGATTTCACCTCACTGACGCATCGAAACGCGCTCTCCGCTTTGCAGTCAGGAGATCCCTTTGATCTGCTCAGAAGTAACTGATGAGGTGAAAAAGTAAGAATCCAGGCAGCAGTTTTTCTGGAGAGTTTAGAGGAGATGCAGGAAGATGAGACAGACAGGACAGGAAAATATAGTTAAATAAAAACAAGAAAACAAAACAAAGTGTTGAAAAGTAAAATGTAGGTAGATTTATCTCCACTACACGTTTTTACCTGTATAAAACAATAAGTTACACACATGTAATATTTATACATCTGATACAATTCAGATCACCTTCAAAACTCAGTCACACACCCAGGGCTGTTTCAAGACATTTTGGGGGCCAAGGCAAAATGACCCCCCCCCCCCCCCCCACCACCACCACCACCTCCACCACCACCCCACCCCATAGCTGGGCTCCCCAGAAGCCTCTGTGTAATCCATACCCTCTCCAGGAGTATTAGTTATACAGTGTTTATAAAAAGCCCCTCAGACATTACTGACCTGTTCTAATATTATCAGATGAAAAACTAAGTTATCAGACATGCTGTCTCATTTGCTTCTTTTATAAACTTGCTAAAAGTAACAAAACCATTTGAAAGCCACTATTTGTGGATTCTCTGAAAGTTTCCAGTGTGACAACTTATTTTTTCATTGATCCTATCGTCTAATCTCACAGCTGAAACAAGCATCCTTGATAATCTGTGCACAGGAAGCTTACCGATGCTGTAGTAAAACAAAAGTTATAATTTATTATTAATAAAACCTTGTTGCAGCAGTAAAGCAGAAAAATGAGATTTTGCAGTAAATATGCTAAGTATTTATTGTTTCAGAGCCCTTTTATTGGAAGAATCTGATATTAATTTAGTTCTTACAAAAAATGGGTCCCAGCGTTGTGTGGCGTTGCCATAGTGTGACGTCATAGGCACAGATCCCCTGTCCTCATGTTTGGAAATGGAAATATGATCACCCTGTATTAAACAAACTGTCCACCCGGGCTTTTGCGCTGCACAGAGACGCTTCGCTGCCTATGACTCTGATAGATATAGATATAGATAGATAGATAGATAGATAGATAGATAGATAGATAGATAGATAGATAGATAGATAGATAGATAGATAGATAGATAGATAGATAGATAGATAGATAGATAGATAGATAGATAGATAGATAGATATCTATATGGAACAGTATTTGTTCCATATATATATATATATATATATGGAAGGTATATTATGGGGTATACCCTCCACATCAATAGGAGCCAGTTGAGGTGAGTCAGGCATATAGTCAATTTGCCTGCCACCCTGGTGAGGTTTTCCAGACACATACATGCTGCATGGTGGCGCAGTTGTTAGCACTGTTGCCTCGCAGCACGAAGGTTGCAGGTTCGAAACTCGGCTGCGGCTGCGGCCTTTCTGCATGGAGTTGCATGTTCTCCCCATGCATGCGTGGGTTTCCTCCGGGTACTCCGGTTTCCCCCACAGATCACAACATGTCCTATAGGTTATAAATTGTAAGTTGCTTTGGATAAAATCGTCTGCCAAATAAATAAACATAAACATAAGCATACAACCAGGAGAAGACACAAAGGAAGACCCAGGACACGCTGGAGGGACTATGTCTCTCAGCTGGCCAGGGAACACCTTGGGATTTCCCTCGGAGGAGCTGGCACAAGTGGCTGGGGAGAGGGAAGTCTGGGCCCCTCTGCTTAGACTACTGCCCCCATGACCTGACTCTAGATAAGCTGGATGAATGGATGTTTTACTGATAAATATAGTAATTAAACTGTAGGAATGACTTTGGCATTTAACCACCACTTCAGTTTTTATTAATCATTGCATGTTTATACTGTATGCATGGACCTCTGTACTGTATCACACTCATCCGTGTGCATGTACATGCAGGTACTGTAAGTATGAAGTCATGAATGGAATCAGTCAACCATGTGAGTCATGCAGGAGAGACAGCACGGTGTTCAGGTTAGATGCACTTATCTCCACTCTGATATGAGCCCATCTCCCCTTCATCCACTTCCTCCCCACGGGGAAAGAAGGATGTATTCAACACCTTCCACTATAATGATATGGTTATAGCATATCATTGTCAAGTGATGGTGGAGAGACTGGCAGTGTTGGAAATAATTGTCTAGTGTGTGTGTGTGTGTGTGTGTGTGTGTGTGTGTGTGTGTGTGTGTGTGTGTGTGTGTGTGTGTGTGTGTGTGTGTGTGTGTGTGTGTGTGCAGGCTGAACCCTGACATATTATCCACCCTGATAGAGCGTACACTCCACTTTCTTAGAGAAGATAATGAATGCATTCCCACATATGACTGACAACCAGAGCACCATTCACCTCTGACCTCACATCTGAGTTCAAACTCACAGCTGTTTTAAATTTTCACCTTTAGCCCAACAGGTTCAAGGACTTGAGGGTGTGCATCGAGTGTACACCGCCTGTCCAAAAAACAAGTCGCCACCTGGATTTAACTAAGCAAATACGTAGGAGCATCCTATCGGGGAATGACTGCATGGGTGATTATCTTTCATCTTGCAATAGGTTATTTAACCCCAACTAGTGAAATGAGCTGCTTCTCGTTTATTAAAAAAAACTGTTGAAAGACACATCTGAGGGTTGTGGAAAATATGTTAGTCTACTTAAGAAGGGTCAGATCATTGGCATGCATTAAGCAGAGAAAACATCTAAGGAGATTGTAGAAGTGACTAAAACTGGATTAAGAACTGTCCAACACATTATTAAAAACTGGTCTAATGAGTTCAGATGGACCCTGTTCCAGAGTGATGGTGCATCAGGGTAAGAAGAGAGGCAGATGAAGTGATGCACCCATCATGTCTAGTGCATACTGTACAAGCCTGTGGGGGCAGTATTATGATCTGGGGTTGCTGTAGTTGGTCAGGTCTAGGTTCAGCAACAGGATGTGCTCCAAGAATGAGGTCAGCTGACTACCTGAATATATTGAAGGACCAGGTTATTCCATCTTCCCTGATGGCACGAGCATATTCCAAGATGACAATGTTAGGTTTCATCGGGCTCGAATTGTGAAAGAGTGGTTCAGGGAGCATGAGGCCATCATTTTCACACATGGATTGGCCACCTCAGAGCCCAGACCATAACCCATTAAGAATCTTTGGGATGTGCTGGAAAAGGCTTTGTGCAGCGGTCAGACTCTACCATCATCAATGCAAGATCTTGTTGAAACATTAATGCAACACTGAATGGAAATAAATCTGGTGATCTGGCAGATGCTTATCGAAACAACGCCACAGTGAATGTGTGTCATAATCAAAGCTAAAGGCAATCTAATGAAATATAAGTGTGACCTTTTTTTTTTACAGTGGTGAGTTTTTTGTTTTGACAGGGCATTGTATTTTTATTTACATTATATTTTCCTTTTATAAACCAAATGAAACAGTACCTAGCTTCAAAATGGTAAGATTGGAAGTGCCCTTTATTCTCCTGACTGTCAGGGGAGCCCATGAGAAGGTCAAAGCTATTGATCAGTTAATAATAATAATAATAATAATAATAATAATACATTTTATTTCAACAGCACCTTTCTAAACACTCAAGGACACTTTACAGACAGAGATAAAATACACAACAATAAAAGAGAGAACAGCATCAAACAAATGGATTGGAGCAAAGAGAGTAACTATTGGAATGCTAGACGGAACAGGTGGGTTTTGAGTCTGGTTTTAAAGAGAGTGAGGGAGTCAATGTTACAGAGGTGGAGTGAGTTCCAGAGCTGGGGAGCAGAGCAACTCAAGGCCCTGCTCCCCATGGTGACCAGACGGAGAGGTGGAACAGAGAGGTGGATGGAGGAGGAGGACCTGAGGGAACGGGTGGAGGTTGAGGGATGAAGGAGGTCTGAGAGGTACGGGGGAGCTAGGTTATGAATGGCTTTGAATGTATATTGGAGAAATTTGAATTGGATTCTGGAAGTGACTAGGAGCCGGTGGAGCTGCTGAAGAACAGGGGTGATGTGGTGGAAGGAGGGGGTTCTGGTAATGATGCGGGCTGCCCAGTTCTGGAGAAGTTGGAGTTTATGGAGGGATTTGTGAGGAAGACCGAAGAGGAGAGTTGCAGTAGTCAATACGGGAAGTGATGAGGCTGTGGACAAGGATGGTGACCGAGTGAGCAGTGAGGGAGGGGCGTAGGCGGTTAATGTTACGTAGATGGAAGTAGGCAGACCGGGTAATATTGTTTATGTGGGAGTGGAAGGATAGTGAGGAGTTGAGGATGACACCCAGACTCTTGAACAGAGGGGAGGGGGACACTAAGGAGTTGTCGACAGGAAATTTAAAGCTGTGGATTTTGGATAGTAAGGATTTAGTGCCGACAAGTAACACTTCTGTTTTATCACTGTTAAGTCTGAGAAAGTTTGAGGTGAACCAATCTTTGATTTCAGATAAACAATTGGTGAGGGAGGAAGGAGGGAGTGAAGAGGAGGGTTTGGAGGATACATAGAGGTGGGTGTCATCCACGTAACAATGAAAATGGATGTCAAATTTATGGAAAATATTTCCCAGGGGAAGAAGGTAAGTGATGAAAAGAAGTGGACCAAGAACAGAGCCTTGGGGGACGCCGGTAGTGACAGGGAGGGTGTGTAATTATCAGCCACATCTCAAATGGGAAAAGTGGGCAAGAAATATTTTACCTGAGTGTGTATTCATTAGGAAATTATTTCATGAACCACTGGATGGATGTTGTCCAAATGACATTAGAAACACGAAGTAGGTTGTAACTCAGACAGTTGTACACACACTGAGCTGAAAGTTGGAGTGCTTGCTCTCTGAGGCCTGCTCCAATAACTGCAGCTTTCTCTGATCAAGGAAGATCTTTGTTTCAAACTTTTCCATTGGAGCCAAGCCTGTTTACTGAACTATTGACGGATTTCAGTGAGACTTTCAACTTGACCTGTCAACTTACCGATGGCGCTAATGCTGACATTTTTACAAACATTTTGCATTAGTCATACACATCACCTATAGCCCGACAAGCCATCCTATATGCGAATATAAATAGTCTAAACTCAGACCTTGATGTTTTTCTTTCTTTCCCCGTAATTCATCTCTGTAAAACTGAACTATAAATTGTTTGGAAAACCAAACCTGCCATCCACTTTTCTCATTGACTACATTTACATGCAGCCAATATCCGGGTTATGATCGGGTTAAGGTTGGTATTCGGGTATCTGAGTTGATCAGAATAACCCGTTTACAAGCATAAATAGAAAGAGTTACCCCTAACTTGCATAACCCGATTTAAATGCGGACGTTGGGGTAGCGTCAAGACGTATGGACTACGTCCAAACGCAATATGCCTCATTTCCGGTTCTTCTTGTTCCGGTATCCGTGAAAACAACAACATGTTTCCCAGTTCGGAAGAGAAAGCGACCGCGTTTGTTTGTGCTTTAGTTTCTTCATCACTCCAAAAGTGTGGTGCTGTGCCGCGACTTGCCATGTTGCTCCCAACTTGTTGTTTACTTCCGGTGTTCTGGCGCATACAAGACGTCTCGCTACTCAAAAGACCAAGATTCCTTGCGAACAGAGCATGCGCAGAACACACGCTTTGATGGGGATATCCCGATATGCGTTTACACGACCAAACATTGGGGTTAGAAAATGGTTACCCCAGGTGTAGTAACCGGGTTTTTAAAAACCCGGTTATGAGCATATCCGGGTTTTTGGCGGTGTTTACATGGACCTGCGGAACCGGGTTATTGTGAATATTCGGGTTTTAAATGGGTTACTGGCTGCATGTAAACGCACTGATTGTCTCCAGCTAAAATTGGAGCTAATCATCATCTTTCTCTACTTTCTTAATCAGATGATAATCTAATCACCTCGATTTAGCATCCGCCTTTCATTCACATGACGTTGGTGGGAGCTTTTTAAAGCGTTTTCTTCTCTCCCCCTTGACACTCCCCCAACCCCTCTCTATCTTTTCCTCTTCGTCTCCCACTTTTACATCGCAGCCCGTGGCTCCATTAGTTCATATCACAGAGGTGTGAAGTGACTGCTGTAGAGCAGAATGTGTGGGGCATTTGTGGAGCTGCCTGCCTCCCCACTCGCTTGTTTTTCTGCTTGTTGTGGTTTTTATATCACATACTGTATCACCCAAGAGCCCAAAAATGTGTCTTGTTTTCCTTTTCTGTTTTCACGTCGCCCTCTTCATCCCGTTAGATGAGCTGAAAATAAAAAAAGATTGTGCAAAAAGTATTTTTTTTTTTTCTTGATTGTATTTCAGTTGTTCACCAGCTTAGAGTCTTTGATGCCTTTTTCTTTTTCTGAAGCACCAAATGTTTTCACTTGGTCACAGGTTTGGACTGCCAACAGGCCACTTTGGCACTCAGAAGAATGCTGTTGTAATCAGACCAAAATGTGTTTAGACATTTTCTTTATTAAAAACTTGTAAATAGAACCATTAATCAGCCTTAAAAGTGCCTTTATGTCTGAGTAAATGGTAAATGGTAAATGGCCTGTGTTTGATATAGCGCCTTCTAGAGTCCTGGAACCCCCCAAGGTGCTTTATAACACAATCAGTCATTCACCCATTCACACACACATTCACACACTGGTGGGGATGAGCTACAATGTAGCCACAGCTGTCCTGGGGCGCACTGGCAGAGGCGAGGCTGCCGAGCACTGGCACCACCGGTCCCTCCGACCACCACCAGCAGGCAACGTGCGTTAAGTGTCTTGCCCAACGACACAACGACAGCGACAGACTGAGCGAGACTCGAACCAGCAACCTTCCGATTACGGGGCGAGCACTTAACTCCTGTGCCACCGTCGCCCCAACAACAGGCATGTGCAGAACACCAGACAGACGCTGCTTTTTGAATGTCTCAGGATATTTGAATGATTCATCAATTTAATCCCAACAACCTGCTGGATACATAATCGGGTTTTTATAACATAAACTTTCTCAATCCAACAGGAAATATGCAACTAAATATTTCTTCCGACATTCGCCAGTGTCGCCCGCGAAACGTTTTTTCTTCCAAAACATGTTTTTATTCCGTGGACTTCCTTGGTTCTTGTTTTATTAAACCATTTGAGAACAGATGAGGGAAGAAAATGCACATTTTACTATTAAAAAAAAGCCTCTTGTCAAAAGTCACAAGTTCATTTTAAACACCAACAGTTCTTTCATTGCTACGCAGGCATGCTCCACACAGTCAGAGCATTGGGCAAACTGTTTTTAAACAATCAAAGGTTTTTTCTAAATTTTCTTTCAGGCAGCCAGACTCTCTTGTAATCTCTTAAAGCGGTCCCGATTGGTTTTCTTTGAACTTTTGCTGCTTTTCCTTCATTTTCTGTCCTCATACCAGACCGTGACAGCGCAGTGTGCACGTAAAAGATGAGAAAAATGGAAAAGTGGAGGACAAAAGAAAATGCATTTGGTTGCAAACACTACAGAAGATGAATGGAATCTGAAAATTGTGCCTTTGAGAAACTGGAAAAAAATATTCATTAAAGACATTTAAAAACCTGAGGGATGTGTCATCATTGAGGTGATTATTCCCAGTTGTTTTGCCACTTGCACCTTGTTGGTGTTAAAGTGCTGTTTTATGAATTAAACAGTTCAAGACTAAAACTTTATAGCTGTCTAAGGCCCTGTCCACATGTAGCCGGGGATCTGCCAAAACGTAGATATTTTTCTACGTTTTGGCCTGTCATCCACACGAAAACAGTTTTTTTCACACCAAAACGGATCTTTTTAAAAACTCTGGCCAAAGTGAAGATCTGCGTTTTCTCTGTTTTGGGTGTCTGCGTGTAGACAGACAAAACCGGAGTTTTAAGGTCTGCAACGTCACTTTCCGCGACAAAAAAATGCTGACATCACGTGTGCGACCTGTGTTTACACTAGCCGGCAGCATGGATGCTCTCAGAGCTGCGCTCGCTTTATCAATTGTCCAAGCGCTTTTTGCTTGTTTGTTTTTGCAAGCGGAATTACTGCTCCTTGCGGAAGACCACAGATGAAGGACGAGGTTAAGAACGGGGGAAGTACTGCCGCCTACAGGTCTGGCATGTCCTTAACAACGTATTTATCCGGGTACGTGTGGACAGAGTTTTTTTTTAAAACGAGGTGGTGTGGATGCAAGTTTTTGGAGGGGCGGATATTCGTTTTTTAAAAAAACCCGGCTACGTGTGGACTAGGCCTTAGAAAGAGGTGATTTTCCAATTGGAAACTGTTTTTGGGCCTCTATTAAGCCTTGTTGGGGCTCACAATGGTGCAGGAGCCCTGCGTGATTGCCAACAATAATTCCATTATCAAGCCCTGCCATGAAAAGACTGATGTGTTCCTCTCACTCGGCCGGTTTACTCTGATGGCTTAACGACTGCCTGAGGCTAGAAACTCTGTGCTTTGTATTTGTCTTCACATGAAGGTGTCACGACCCATTCCCTGCTCCGGTGTTCTGCGCTTGTGTTTCCTGTGCCTGCTTAGTTTATTGTTTGTACCTGCCTCTTGTTAGCTGATTTGATTACCTGCTCCTGGTGTATTTCAACCCTGCTTTCTTTTGTGCTGATTGTCGGATCGTCCGCGTTGTTCTCCTATGTTGCTCCTGCGCTTTTGACTCCTAATCACAATTAAAAAGACTTTTTGAATCTGCTGCATCTGCCTCCTGGTGTGCACCCATCAGCTTTTGAGACCTCACCTCCACAAAACATGACAGAAGGAGGAAGTGAGTGTTAGGCCAGCTGATTTCCACGGCTGAGTGGGTTGGATGAACAAGGAACAAAGTGAGGGTCTGCCAAAGGGATCTTTATGGCTAGGTGTAGCGTGTTTATTGACAATCCAGGGATCTATTTGCCATTCATTCAACATCTGGATATTCCAGAACATTCCTAGAAGGTGATAGGTGCTCCAATGTTCTTTTTTTGTTGTTTTCCTCTCATTGCATAGCATTACAGTGGCCAACATTTAAATATTTCTGATGATGAAGTGGATTGGCTCTCCCTTAGAGATAGGGTGAGAAGCTCGGTCATCTGGGAGGGGCTCGGTGTAGACCAGCTGCTCCTCCATGTCAAGAGGGGCCAGTTGAGGTGGCTCAGGCACCTGGTCAGGCGGCCACCTGGATGCCTTCCTTGTGAGGTTTTCTGGACGCGTCCAACTGGAAGGTGACCCAAGGGAAGACCCAGGACATGCTGGAGGGAGTTTGTCTCTTGGCTGGCCAGGGAATGCTTTAGGATTCCCCCGGCGGAGCTGGCCCAAGTAGCTGAGGAAAGGGAAGTCTGGGCGTCTCGGCTTAGGCTGCTGCCCCCTAGACCCAAATCTGGATAAGCAGCTGAAAATGGATGGAGGGATGGATGGATGGAGGTTGTTTCATTCTTGTTTTTGACTTTTACTCTAAAGAAAGAGGATAAGTGTTTGCTAGAACATTTCATTAAAGTCATGAATCATTGTCAGCGTTTCCATGATCACTGATGTCACTCACAACCAGCTTTCTCAGTGGGGAATTGATGTGTAAATGAAGCTTTTATTAAATGATTCAAAGACTAATCTCATTAATTATTGATAGCTCAAAGACCAGGTTGCTGAGTGTGATTACATCTGTCAGCAGCAGATATGAGTGGCAGAAATCCTTTAATACGACTGAATGAGCAATCCAGAACTGCAAACGATATTCTTTCAGTTTGTTTTTTAACAATAAAGCTGTAATAACTGATTATTATTTTACCACCTTTACTGGCACATGCAGAACCACCTATAGGTCTAAACGGGAAAAAATAAAGTATGTTTTGTAAAATTGTAAAATGCTGGGATATATATATATATATTTATGGATATATATATGGATATATATATCCATATATATATATCCATATATATATATATGGATATATATATGGATATATATATATCCATATATATATATATATATATATATATATATATATATATATATATATATATATATATATATCCATATATATATACATATACTGTATAGTTTAACATTATTGGTCATAGTGTGTCTGTGGCACCCACAGACACACTATCACCACACAATGATGTGTATACACACACACACACACACACACACACACACACACACACACACACACACACACACACACACACACACATACACATATATATGTATATATATATATATATATATATATATATATATATATATATATATATATATATATATATATATGACCAATAATGTTAAACTATACAGTATATATGTATATATATATATATATATATATATATATATATATATATATATATATATATATATACATATATATACATAAATAATTATATATATATATACATAAATAAATAAATAAATATATATATATATATATATATATATATATACACACACATATATATATATATATATATACTGTATAGTTTAACATTATTGGTCATAGTGTGTCTGTGGCACCCACAGCTGGGTTTATCAGTAAAAAAAAAGTCTGTTATTCAGAGAACATCACAACAAGCAACATCTGTGACATGAAACAGTTTCTGATGCATTGTTACCAGAACATAGACTGAACCCATCAGTCCAATTCCCTCACAGCTTCACTGACTTCCTGTCCAGGATCACTTTCAAATTAATATCCTCTTTGTAACTCTCTGCATGATGAACGTCTAATTTTATATTCCCTCCCAAATGCACCAATCCCATTCTTTTTCCCCAACTCTCCAATCCATTTGCCAAATCATCAACTACGAGCTGCTGCCACACAACAACCTGCAACATTTGTGTGAATTAGCATCCTGTCTGCTGAACGCCGGTGGGAGAGTGAATCACTTGAGGAGCATCGTTCAACCTTTGTGCAGCTAAGCCACAAGAGCTCGCTACCGAAAACAAACCTGAGTGTGTCATTCATGCACCCTGATGTACTAACACGACCGCTGCCGGTGTGAGCATAACCTCCAGTTAAGAGGGTGACGCCGAGCTCTCGCTGAACCCACAGGGGACTCGGCACATGACAGAAATAACCACGCGCTAATGCACGCACTCATCTGTGTAAATAAACACAAAGTTTGCTATTTTTTTCTGCTCGTGCAGATGATCACGACGGTGCCGGCGCCCTTCCCTCTCAGCGTTACACAGTCAAATGAAACATGAGTGCCAGTGAAGTGTCAGGGCCTGCTGCATGATTTAAGCCCATTATGACAGTGAGAATTAGCTCAGACTGACACAAAGTCCTCTCGGTCAGCCTGCTGCAGCTGCTGCAGCAGCGGCGGCAGCGGCGGCATGTGAGAGCTGAGCGGAGTGATCCTCGAGAGAGGGGCGACTGAAAGGATTTGGCAACTCATCTCCATGTCATGCCAAAGAAAGCCTGTCTCCAATTAGATTTGCAGAAGAAGAGCGGCACATCGGCCCAGTGCTCGACAAGCAGCGGTGGAAGAGGATTGGAGGGCAGGCTGGAGGAGCTGCGGCTGTTAAGACTCAGAGAAGCTGCAGTCTTGCTTGAGAAAACAGGCCAACCTTCAGAAGTCACAAACAGACGCACATCTTTCCCTCCAACAGTCAGCCTTTTCCACTTCATTACACCCTTCTTTCACTACTTTTATATGTCCTCTCTCACTCAGTCCCTCCTTCCTTGCAGCCTTGAGCACCAACCACTGCTGCTGCTCCTGTCAATCCTGCTCAGTTTGAGCCCAACCTGCCTCATCATCAAACAGTCTTTTCATTGATCTCATATTTAGCTCTTTAATGATCAAACAGCCACATCTCATTCCTAGCTAATTCTAGGCATTTTAGTTTAAATATCCCATAATGTCCTGATTGAATTGCTATATTTGTCAAGAAACAATGTTTTCAGAAGCTGAGAAACACGATTCACCGCCCACAGCAGCCAGCAGAGTGAGGATGATATCACAGCTGTGAACACAGGACAGTCTCCTGGATGCAACAATGCTTTTCACTGCATAAAATATGCTGAGCACTAGTGAAGTCACAATAAAAAGGGAATATTTATAACCTTATAATCATTTAGGACTCAATAATTAAACACTAGTCAGTGGAATAAAATGCTGTTGGTGTGTATCGCCTTCATTCACTACCATTAGGGAACTAGGTGGGTGTAAACACAACAGATCTGCAGAGTTTTAAGCAGTAAAACAGAAAAAATAAGAGCAACAATGAAAAACACAACATAAACACACCAACAAAACCATACACAACAGGTAGAAACAGACTAGTACACCCAAAAGACAAGATACCAGCTGGACTTAAAGGTGGAGTCGTTTATGAAATTGCATGCAAACTCTGCAATAAAACATACATAGGAGAAGCAGGACGCCAACTCAACACACGAACAATAGAACATAGAAAGGAGTGTGAAAAGAAACAAGTCGTAAACACACAAGAGCAGCAAAAGAAGAAGCAGAAAGCACAATAAAGAAGTCAGTCGTAACAGATCACTGCAAAAGAGAAAACCATGTAATGGACTGGGACAACACAAGGATCATAAACACCGAACAAGAGAAAGTCAAAAGATGGATAAAAGAAGCAATTGAGATAATGAGACGTGGATGTGGGACCGTGAACAGAGACAATGGAGTTTACTCGTTGGATCACGCATGGGACTGCATCATCGGAGAGGGGAGATCGGGCAGCAGAGGGCGACAACGTCCTCTGCTGCCCGCGGATAAATGGAGTAGGAAGTGACGCCACCATCAGCATCAGCTCTGAGGATGTTTTGCAGTCAAGAAAAAGAAGAAGCAGAAGAAGAGGAAACAGGGGCAGAAGCAGAAGAAGAGGACGCAGAAGAAGAACAAGAAGAAGAAATAGAAGAAGAAAAGGTAGAAGAAGCAGAAGAAGACGAAAAAGAAGAAGAAGAAACAGGAGCTGAAGAAGACGAAGAAGAAGAAGAAACAGGAGCAGAAGAAGCAGAAAAAAATTGAAGAAACAGAAGCAGAATAAACAGATGATGAAGAAGAAGCAGATGAAGAAACAGGAGCAGATGAAGAAGCAGAAAAAATTTGAAGAAGACACAGAAGCTGAACAAACACAAGAAGAAGAAGAAGAAGAAGAAGAAGAAGAGGAAACAGGAGCAGAAGAAGAAGAAGAAGAAGAGGAAACAGGAGCAGAAGAAGAAGAAGAAACAAATGGGAGAAGACACAGAAGCTGAATAAACAGAAGAAGAAGAAGAAGAAGAAACAGATAAAGAAGAAGATGAAGAAGAAGCAGGAAAATAAGCAAAAGCAGAAGAAACAGGAGCAGAAGAAGAAGAAGAAACAGAAGCAGAAAAGGTAGAAGAAGCAGAAGAAGATGAAAAAGAAGAAGAAACAGGAGCTGAAGAAGACGATGAAGAAGAAGAAACAGGAGCAGAAGAAGCAGAAAAAAATCGAAGAAACAGAAGCAGAATAAACAGATGAAGAAGAAGAAGAAGCAGCAGATGAAAAAACAGGAGCAGATGAAGAAGCAGAAAAAATTTGAAGAAGACACAGAAGCTGAACAAACAGAAGAAGAAGAAGAAGAAAATGGAACAAGACACAGAAGCTGAATAAACAGAAAAAGAAGAAGAAGGAGAAAAAGAAGAAGAAGAGGAAGCAGAAGAAGAAGAAGAACAAGAAGAAGAAACAGAAGAAGAAAAGGTAGAAGAAGCAGAAGAAGACGAAAAAGAAGAAGAAGAAACAGGAGCTGAAGAAGACGACGACGAAGCAGAAACAGGAGCAGAAGAAGCAGAAAAAAATCGAAGAAACAGAAGCAGAATAAACAGATGATGAAGAAGAAGCAGATGAAGAAACAGAAAAAAATTGAAGAAGACACAGAAGCTGAACAAACAGAAGAAGAAGAAGAAGAAGAAGAAGAGGAAACAGAAGAAGAAAAGGTAGAAGAAGCAGAAGAAGACGAAAAAGAAGAAGAAGAAACAGGAGCTGAAGAAGACGACGAAGAAGAAGAAACAGGAGCAGAAGAAGCAGAAAAAAATCGAAGAAACAGAAGCAGAATAAACAGATGAAGAAGAAGAAGCAGATGAAGAAGCAGAAAAAATTTGAAGAAGACACAGAAGCTGAACAAACAGAAGAAGAAGAAGAGGAAACAGGAGCAGAAGAAGAAGAAGAAGAAGAAGAAGAAAATGGAAGAAGACACAGAAGCTGAATAAACAGAAGAAGACGAAGACGAAGACGAAGACGAAGAAGAAGAAGAAGAAACAGGAGCAGAAGAAGAAGAAGAAGAAACAGATAAAGAAGAAGCAGGAAAATAAGCAAAAGCAGAAGAAGAAGAAGAAGAAACAGAAGCAGAAAACGTAGAAGAAGCAGAAGAAGACGAAAAAGAAGAAGAAGAAACAGGAGCTGAAGAAGACGACGAAGAAGAAGAAACAGGAGCAGAAGAAGCAGAAAAAAAATCGAAGAAACAGAAGCAGAATAAACAGATGAAGAAGAAGAAGCAGATGAAGAAGCAGAAAAAATTTGAAGAAGACACAGAAGCTGAACAAACAGAAGAAGAAGAAGAGGAAACAGGAGCAGAAGAAGAAGAAGAAGAAGAAGAAAATGGAAGAAGACACAGAAGCTGAATAAACAGAAGAAGACGAAGACGAAGAAGAAGAAGAAGAAGAAGAAACAGGAGCAGAAGAAGAAGAAGAAGAAACAGATAAAGAAGAAGATGAAGAAGAAGCAGGAAAATAAGCAAAAGCAGAAGAAGAAGAAGAAGAAACAGAAGCAGAAAACGTAGAAGAAGCAGAAGAAGATGAAAAAGAAGAGGAAACAGGAGCTGAAGAAGACGATGAAGAAGAAGAAACAGGAGCAGAAGAAGATGAAAAAGAAGAAGAAACAGGAGCTGAAGAAGACGATGAAGAAGAAGAAACAGGAGCAGAAGAAGCAGAAAAATTCGAAAAAACAGAAGCAAAATAAACAGATGACGAAGAAGAAGCAGCAGATGAAGAAACAGAAGCAGATGAAGAAGCAGAAAAAATTTGAAGAAGACACAGAAGCTCAACAAACAGAAGAAGAAGAAGAAGAGGAGGAAACAGGAGCAGAAGAAGAAGAAAATGGAAGAAGACACAGAAGCTGAATAAACAGAAAAAGAAGAAGAAGAAGAAGAAGAAACAGATAAAGAAGAAGATGAAGAAGAAGATGAAGAAGAAGAAACAGATAAAGAAGACGATAAAGAAGAAGCAGGAAAATAAGCAAAAGCAGAAGAAACAGGAGCAGAAGAAGAAGCAGAAGAAGAGGAAACAGAGGCAGAAGCAGAATAAGAAACAGGAGCAGAAGAAGAAACAGAATCAGAAAAGGTAGAAGAAGCAGAATAAGATGAAAAAGAAGAAGAAACAGGAGCTGAAGAAGACGAAGAAGAAGAAACAGGAGCAGAAGAAGCAGAAAAAAATCGAAGAAACAGAAGCAGAATAAACAGATGAAGAAGAAGAAGAAGAAGAAGAAGAAGAAGAAGAAGAAGAAGAAACAGGAGCAGATGAAGAAGCAGAAAAAATTTGAAGACAGAAGCTGAACAAACAGAAGAAGAAGAAGAAGAAGAAGAAGAAGAAACAGGAAAAAGAAGCAAAAGCAGAAGAAGCAGAAGAAGAACTCTGTGGAACAAGTAGACTACAGCCAGTTATCAGGGGGTGTTTGTGTCTCTTCAGCGTCAATTTAAAAGTTACATTGATTGGTCTGAAGTGTGGATAGCATGATCTCACCACCTCTCTACTCGTTTTGTTTTGAGTTATTGTCCCTGAAGGCAAACCCCCCAAATACCAAAAGTGTGGATTTAGTAACAAGTCAAATTAATTATCACAACAAATAAAATAGAAAGCCTCGTTAGCAGCCACCAACTGTCCAGAGAAACCTTACATAACAGCTACACACACACTCACAGCTGTGTGTGGGTCCTGCAGCTTCAAAGATAGGACATTTTCACAAAAGGCTGTTAAAGCAACAAAGAAACAAAGGATAACCAACAACACTATCAAAGGCCTATTCCTTAAAGGAATGCTCTTCGCCCACCATCCTTCATGACAGACAAAATCATTTGATGTGGATAAATGTTTGAATTTTGGTCACTTTTTTTTTTTTTTTTTTTACATATTTAAAGACATACCCACACAGTCTAAAACATCATTGGCCTCTTTTTCAAATACAGGGAGTGCAGAATTATTAGGCAAGTTGTATTTTTGAGGAATAATTTTATTATTGAACAACAACCATGTTCTCAATGAACCAAAAAAACTCATTACTATCAAAGCTGAATGTTTTTGGAAGTAGTTTTTAGTTTTAGCTATTTTAGGGGGATATCTGTGTGTGCAGGTGACTATTACTGTGCATAATTATTGGGCAACTTAACAAAAAACAAATATATACCCATTTCAATTATTTATTTTTTTACCAGTGAAACCAATATAACATCTCCACATTCCCACATATACATTTCTGACATTCAAAAACAATACAAAAACAAATCAGCGACCAATATAGCCACCTTTCTTTGCAAGGACACTCAAAAGCCTGCCATCCATGGATTCTGTCAGTGTTTTTGATCTGTTCACCATCGACATTGCGTGCAGCAGCAACCACAGCCTCCCAGACACTGTTCAGAGAGGTGTACCCTTTTCCCCCCTTGTAAATCTCACATTTGATGATGGATCACAGGTTCTCAATGGGGTTCAGATCAGGTGAACAAGGAGGCCATGTCATTAGTTTTTCTTCTTTTATACCCTTTCTTGTCAGCCACACTGTGGAGTACTTGGACGCGTGTGATGGAGCATTGTCCTGCATGAAAATCATGTTTTTCTTGAAGGATGCAGACCTCTTCCTGCACCTCTGCTTGAAAACTGGCAGTAGGACTGGGAGTTGAGCTTGACTCCATCCTCAACCCGAAAAGGCCCCACAAGCTCATCTTTGATGATACCAGCCCAAACCAGTACTCCACCTCCACCTTGCTGGCGTCTGAGTCCGACTGGAGCTCTCTGCCCTTTACCAATCCAGCCACGGGCCCATCCATCTGGCCCATCAAGACTCACTCTCATTTCATCAGTCCATAAAACCTTAGAAAAATCAGTCTTGAGATATTTCTTGGCCCAGTCTTGACGTTTCAGCTTGTGTGTCTTGTTCAGTGGTGGTCGTCTTTCAGCCTTTCTTACCTTGGCCATGTCTCTGAGTATTGCACACCTTGTGCTTTTGGGCACTCCAGTGATGTTGCAGCTCTGAAATATGGCCAAACTGGTGGCAAGTGGCATCATGGCAGCTGCACGCTTGACTTTTCTCAGTTCATGGGCAGTTATTTTGCACCTTGGTTTTTTCACACGCTTCTTGCGACCCTGTTGACTATTTTGAATGAAACTCTTGATTGTTCGATGATCACGCTTCAGAAGCTTTGCAATTTTAAGACTGCTGCATCCCTCTGCAAGATATCTCACTATTTTAGACCTTTCTGAGCCTGTCAAGTCCTTCTTTTGACCCATTTTGCCAAAGGAAAGGAAGTTGCCTAATAATTATGCACACCTGATATAGGGTGTTGATGTCATTAGACCACACCCCTTCTCATTACAGAGAAGCACATCACCTAATATGCTTAATTGGTTGTAGGCTTTCGAGCCTATACAGCATGGAGTAAGACAACATGTATGAAGAGGATGATGTGGACAAAATACTCATTTGCCTAATAATTCTGCACTCCCTGTAACAACTAAAAACATCTAAGTACTTCCATTCCCAGAAAAAGAAAAACAGATACAGTGTTTACTCTTAAGCTCCCAGGAAGCCCGACATGGTGACGCTAGCTCAACCTACAGCAGCAGACGCTTCGGTCTACCTTAGAAGTCACCACTGGTGGGCGGCTGCAGCTCAGGTGGTGCTGGTTTATTTGTACTATTGGCAGGTTGGTTGGTTCAAGCCTCCGCTCCATATGTCCATTTGTGGCACCAAATATGAAATAAAGTGTAATAATCACTGATGCTGCTCAGTGCCACACACACTCACTCGTTTCAATAACATCTATTCCTCTGTTGGGATGCTGGTGTCTAACTGGTGCCCATAGAGCGTGGGGCTATTGACAGGCCACAGGGCCAAACAACCAGTCACACACTCAGGGACAATCCTAACCTAACATGCAGGTTTTTGTTAAGTGGGAGGCGATGGGAGAAACAAACTCACCCCTTCATGGGGAGGAAATGCTAACTCTTCATAAAAAGGTTTCAGTTGTGATTGAAATCTGCAAACATCTTGCTGTGAGGCAGCAGGGCTACTAACAGTGCCACCGTGCAACGCCAGTATGATGCTGACAGTTACGCTTGGTTTATGTTTGACGCGTTTACTTTCCACGCGGTGATGCGGCTCGCGGCTGGAACGCGCTTCACAACTTGCAGCGTTTATGGTTCATGCGGCTTGTCTCTGCGGTGAGCCAATATTCTCCCAAACTGTAGGGGGCAGCATGGAGCTCTACAGCATGCATCAAACACTACACCATAGTAGAAGTAGAAATGACTGTTTACAACATGGCATTCCAGCATTTATAACAGCGTCCTCGTCTTTTCCGACAGTGCGAGCTATTTCTCTCCAAGAATTATTAACATGTGATCACGGTGATCTCTGAGAGCTGAATCATACAAATGTCTGTATTTACGAACCTCTGCCATACTAGTTCTTGCCGGTCCGCCATGTTTTTCCATGTCCGACCGTCCGCGTGGTTAAAAATTTTCCTAGGTGTGCGTTGCGGAAATTTTGGGCCGTGCGGAGGCTCGGTGGAGGGGCGTGGTTGTTCAAATGACGCAATTTCGCCATGCGGAACCGTGCGAACCTCGCGGACGCGTCAAGCATAAACCAACCTTTACAGCCTGAACAGGCTGCCTATCAGCCACACATTCAAGTCTTTAAACACCATTAAGTATCTGAATAACAAGTATTCAATCCTCACTAAATCGTGTCTACCTCCTTATTCTGTTTCTGTCCTGTTTGTTTCCATTTAGGCAAGGTGAAGACTTTTAATATATGCAAGCCTTTAAATGCTCCTCAAACATTTAAGAAAATGTCAGATTGATTCTCTAAACATTCGCTGCTATAAAACCTGAGTGTTGAGTTTCAATTCTAAAGGTCAAGGTGGACCTTTAAACAACAGTGGAAATTATGTTTAATCCCTCCATCATGACAGGGGGCCAGAATTCTCTCTTCCTTCTTTATAAATCACATAATACAAATGATGTCCGACTGTGTCTTTTTATTACGAGCTCAATATATCAGTTCCCTGCAGAAAGCTGCTGCTGGTTGACAAACAGCCTGGAG
Source organism: Nothobranchius furzeri (assembly GCF_043380555.1). Taxonomy (NCBI): domain Eukaryota; kingdom Metazoa; phylum Chordata; class Actinopteri; order Cyprinodontiformes; family Nothobranchiidae; genus Nothobranchius; species Nothobranchius furzeri. Next base: position 75,574,418 of record NC_091747.1, on the reverse strand, counting down.
ATACTGACTGTTTTCGGCGTTTTCGTTTCCACGTCGAAGTGGAACGCTGACTTCATTGTTCTGTCATGTGTTTCACGCAGACTTAATATTATTGCTGAAGCTTTTTGTTTGACGGCAGTTTCCTTGAAATGTGTGAAACTGATTACTCACTCTGCACCTGCAGAGCAGCCACACACTAGACTCCTTCACCAGCTGACATGTGTTTTAGATTTAACGTTGGTTATGTAACAGTGTAAAAATGGTGGAGAGCAAACTGCTTCTAGGTGATGCCAGCTCCATAAAGTCCATCACACTATATGGTGGAATAAATTTGACCCACATCTGAGGTGAAAAGAGTTGAGACAAACCTGTTTCCATCATTGCCTGTTGTAGATGTGACACGTGTTATTTGTATGACAGCATTACTTGACAGCTTTGAGTATACATTTTTATTCTCAGTAAATTTTGCCAAATAGTTTACAGGAAATTTTCATGTCAGGATACAGAAATGTAGACCTGCCACCCATAAATAAATAAAAAAAATATATATATTTTTTTCACTTTTGTTATATTGCAGCCATTTGCTCAAATCAATTAAATTAATTATTTTCCTCATTAACTCATTCAGTGCCAATGACGACTAAGGCCCTGTCCACACGTAGCCGGGGATCTGCCAAAACGTAGATATTTTTCTACGTTTTGGCCTGTCATCCACACGAAAACAGAGTTTTTTCACACGAAAACGGATCTTTTTAAAAACTCCGGCCAAATTGAAGATCTGCGTTTTCTCCGTTTTGGGTGTCTGTGTGTGGACGGACAAAACTGGAGTTTTAAGGTCCGCAACGTCACTTTCCGCGACAAAAAATGCTGACATCACGTGTGCGACCTGTGTTTACACTAACCGGCATCATGGAAGCCCTCAGAGCTGCGCTCGCTTTATCAATTGTCCAAGCGCTTTTTGCTCGTTTGTTTTTGCAAGCGGAATTACTGCTCCTTGCGGAAGACCACAGACGAAGGACGAGGTTAAGAACGGGGGAAGTACTGCCGCCTACAGGTCTGGCATGTCCTTAACAATGTATTTATCCGGGTACGTGTGGACAGAGTTTTTTTTTAAACGCGGTGGTGTGGATGCAAGTTTTTGGAGGGGCGGATATTCGTTTTTAAAAAACCCCGGCTACGTGTGGACTAGGCCTAAAGTCATCATTTGCATTTTTTTACTGTGTGGGCATCGGAACGAGCCCCCGCACCGTGAGAACAAACATCCCAGCTCTAAAGCCGATCTTAATCTACATGCGTCACACGTCACATGATCAGGAAGCAGAAAATCCATGTGTTAGGAGATCGTTTTGGGCCGCTGCTGTAAAAAAAAGTGAGGCGTGAACCTGAAAAGCTTCTGCCGATCACAATTCAACAACGGATTATGAAATAACACATTGAAATGTGATCGGCAGAAGCTTTTCCGGTTCGTGCCTCACTTTTTTTTACAGCTACGGCGCAAAACGATCTCCTAACAAATGGATTTTCTGCTTCCCGGTCACGTGACGTGTGACGCATGTAGATTAAGATCGGCTTTAGAGCTGGTATGTTTGTTCTCACTGTGCGGGGGCTCGTTTCGATGCCCACACAGTAAAAAATGTGGCGAATTGGCGGTGAACGGTTGGATTTAAAGTGATGACTTTAGTTGTCAATGGCAGTAAATGAGTTAAAAAGACAAACTGAAATATCCCATGGCCCTTTGCTGTGACACTCATATTAACTCAGGTGATTGAAAATTTTAAGGAAAATGTTCTAAAATAAAATGTCCTGTCCTCACTGGGCAGGGCTACATTAATGGCAGATTATAGTCGTGTAGAAGTGTTGAGGAAAGGACCATGACCACACTTCATGCAATCTGTAGAAGTTGGAGTCCCATTAGGTGTCACACACACTGGTGTGTGTGCAAAATCTGTTCTGTGCATTCGACCCATCCCCTGGGGGAGCGGTGAGCTGCAGACACAGCCGAGCTCGGGAACAATTTGGTGGTTTAACCACCCAAACCAACCAAAAAGCCGAGTCACACAAGAAGTCATTAGTACCTGACTGGGATTTGAACACCGATCTCCCAGGACAGGAACTCATACCACTAGGCCACGGAGCTGGGTGCAGATCACATGATTCATGCGTCATAAAACAAAACCTTTAAATAAAGCCTCGGCCATGGATCAACATAGGTATGGTTTTCACCAACTATTCATTAGAGAATACCATGTAAAATACCAAACATCCTATTTAGTTTAGGCCACACCCCTAGGGGAAGCCACAGAGTCTCAAAGCTGGAAGTGATCAAATGTGTCCCCTGATGTCAGAAATCTAACATTAAAACGACACGTCTTCATCGTGACTGAAGAGGATGTAGTTTCTCCACAGACTAGGTTTCTATGTTCTTTGGTCCTTGTGGCCCTGAGAATTAATACGAGTGCTCATGGATGATTTGAATGACTCTCTTATTCCTTAAATAGCATGTGACAAAATAATAAACCCCTTGGCCATGGATAAATGACTGTAGTTAGAATGATTCAAGTGGACTGACTGACTCTAAGTGCACTGGAGAACCACCTTTAGGTTGTAGCTCCATTATAACCAGCATGATGCATTAAAGCATCAAGACAAATCAAATGTATCCTTATAGACTAAAATCAGAATGATCTCTTCACAACACAAAGTGCTTCTGTGATGTTTCCCCCAAAACACATAAACATTTATCTTCCATATGATAAGACACAGCTCCAAAGCCTGCAGGTGATTTATGCAGAGAGATGAAACCGCCTGTGATCGCACAATGTGAGACGGCGATAAGGCTGAGACACGTTAACCCGATAAGACAATAAGACGAGGCGTTTTAGTCTTTTATGAGGGAGCAAAGCAATAGAAATGAGCTGATCTAGAGTCTGTGGAGTTATTCTGGCAGGCAGGAGCTCTTTTAGCACGCTACGCTAATGTATAAAAATTATATGTGCAAAAACAACAACGTCCAGAAAATAAAACTCACTATAATCAGGTCAGAGAGAGAGAGAGAGAGAGAGAGAGAAAGAGAGAGAGAGAGAGAGAGAATGTGTTCTTGTGTTCAACTGGAGGATTTAGTACAAGATGAAAATGACACGAGGTTGTAAGGTCTTGTTATGATGTGTGATACACACACATACACACACACGCACACACACACACACGCACACACACACACACACACACACACACACACACACACACACACACACACACACACACACACACACACACACACACACACACACACACACACACACACACACAGATTTGTCAAACTGGACAGCGTCAGCAAACTGGAACTAAGAAACACAACACCCCGCGTGCCCGTTCTCAACGATCTGACAGGTAGCTGTCAGCTCCAGCCTGTTATTTGAGAGGACATGACACTTAAGTGACATGACATCATGAGCCAATCCCCAATGACATCATCTTCAAATCCACACCAAACAGGTGGAGAGAGCTGATCAGAAAAAGGACTAGAACAAGCAGCCTGTTGCTGAGGAATTCCACAGCTTAAGTTAATCTAGTTTAAGATTTTGGTGTCACCTGCGTGAAAGCATGAATCCATCCTGCTGCTGGTGGTGTGATGGTGGTGGTGTTCTTGTCCCACCTTGGACCCTGTACTACCACCTGAACCTGGTTTAACACAGCCCTACCTGGGTGTTGTCAGATTTCTTCTTCCGGCTCTCGGAGAGTACAGATACTTTTTTTCTCCTCTCCCTTCCTCCTCATCCCAAGGCTCTTTGTCCTGTCTTTGGGTGCACGGCGCTTTCTGCATTTTTCTAGAAACTGGAAATGATTAAAAATGGATCAGATCAGTTGGTCTCTCAACGCGATTGACAACATTTTTTCAACGATGAGAACGGGAGGGGGCTCCCAGATGCCCCTCTGGGACAGAGCCAGCTGGGTATATCATGGACTCCTGGAAACATTGGAACCTGATATGCCTCTCTCAACTGTCTGTAGAGGATTCTGAAGATGTCTGGATATTCGTGGTGTTGGTGTCAGGATTCCTGCCGTTTGGCCTGAGCGGTTACCTGGCTTACCGGAAAATTAACGAGCTTTCGAGGAATATTGGCTCAATCCCGGAGCTCAGGGATGGAACGCATTGCGCTGTGAACGCACAAACTCATATAATTGTCGAGATGAGTCGTAAGCTTGGAACTTTGGCTAAGACTCAGGCTCTGACCCAGAAGGTGGATTCCATCAAGGAGCGAGTTGACGGATCAGCATGGATTGGGATAGATTATTTACACCATTATTGAAGCTAGAGGGGTTGAAGACAAACTGAACACTAAGACAGAGAGGAAATTATCTCCTTATCTGAATCTGGTGCCCTTGAAGCCTGTGAGACTGAAGTGAAAACTCCCCCCTCAGAAGAAATGTGGAATGCTGCCGTCGCTAGGCAACTCTTTCTCCCTATCCCAGCCTGGGCGGGACTGTGACCGGTGAAGGCCGTGGAACCGTATCTAGGAGTCACTGTGCTCTCTAACCCATTATCTCCCTCCCCTGTCCAAACGGAGGTGATGAGCGCTGCTCCATGCGGCTGCATGCACTGAAGTGAGGAGAGTCCCAACCCCACCTCCCCACCTAGTGGACACTTATGTTGTGTAATGTCTGAAGTCTGTGTGCATTTCTGTCTGAGGTGCTTTTTTAAAGCTACCCTCTCTGTTGAGGGTAACTCTGATGTGCCTTTTTATCCCTCTCCCTCACTATCCTCATATAAACCCTCTTGATCTATTACGGTAGCGCAACTCGTGTTGCGAATGACCACAGTCACCAATTCTTGTCAAGTGTGTATGTATGTATGTCTGGTCTCAGAATTATGTGTACTGAAACTCTAATTTCCCTCTGGGATTAATAAAGTATTTTTGAATTTGAATTGAAACAATTCACCAAGTCTACAAGCTAAATAAAAAACTGCCAACATTATAAATACATGAGTTGGTCCTAAACCCACAATATATAAAATATCGCAAGGCAAAAATATGAAATCAATACTTGGTTCAGCTTCAGGATGGCGATGGGGCCAGAAGGCCTCTGAGGTTTTAATTGGTATTGTCACCTGCTCTGGAGGAACATTTGACTTTTCCAACCTCAGAACTTCACTGACGCTGCAGAGCCACAACATTTGCACATGTTGTTGCATGATTTCCGAACCTCTTTAAAATAAATGTACATAAATTTGGACACAAGGTCTTTTTGTGTGTTTAATTTTTGTGTGTGTGTGTGTGTGTGTGTGTGTGTTGGGTTGGGCATAGGGGGGTTCTCTAGAAGACACTTGCTTTGGGCACCAAATATTCTAGGACTGCCCATGCACGGCTAGCATGTACATAATGGCTGCTTGCATATTTAGAGGTGAAAAATGGATCAGTCAGCTTCAGCCCTTGTTTTGCATTTTTCCAAGTCCTCCAGGCACCTGACCCAGCTGCTTTCCCTTGAATGATGTGCAGAGAAAATGTAGCTTTGCTTTTATACCTAAAATGCCCTGTTTAAAACACTCCTCTGTTCCACTACATTAAAAACGTATTCACTTTTCTTTGAAACAGTTCATTAAAAATCTTATTATTCCATTAAAAGCAGTCAATCCTCCAGTCGTGCACATGCCTGGCAGCATGCTGGGACAGTAGTTGTTTTTTCAGTCAGTTACAGCACAACAGTCAGATCCCATGCCAGCCAGCTTCTGTCTGAATGTGAGCATCGGGTCACGCAGGAACATACCATTATATTTAAACACCTGTTTCAACGGCTAACTCTTCCACTTAACCAAAGCTGACTTGAGAAGCTGCATAACATTTTTTTCCCAAATTGATCCACATCTGATTGTGTCACAAACAGCTCTCCATGAGCTAAATCCGTTAACGCGTCAGAGCTGTCTGTTATCTTCATTAAAGGACATCATGGATTCAATTCTGCGCCACTGGTGTAATCATCAGCTGAACGTCTAATTATAACAAATTAATCTGTGTCTCTCAAACACAGCCACCCTCAGACAAACACACGTAAAGCCCAGCAACACACACTCACACACATTTAGACATCAGAAAGCATAAGAAGCTGGTGTTTGCCTCCAGCTGTCTTCACCACCCCGCCGCCCTGTTTTTTCTCTCTTTTGCACCACAAGGAAGATACAAATTAATTGTCTGGTTCAATCTCCCACTGTTACACGTGGTGCTCCGGCAGCGCTCGCATCGTGTCAGTCAAGCCCAAAGCCCCGTCCTAACGCAGAGCGGCAGAGATGACGACACAGAATAATGGAGGGAGTCAAGTCCTCGGAGCAGCTAATGAGTCCAAAACGGTTCAATTGGATCGGAATAATGAACCAGAGAGGTAAGAATAGACATGTTAGCTGCACACAAATCACTTAGTAAAGAACTGGTGAGCTGAGTATGACGGTAAGTCGGGGGAACAGCATTTAGCCTGACCTTTGGCTCAGCGAGCTAATGGAAAGCTCCTTCATGAGGAGTTGATTATGCTCGTTAGCACACACAGGTAATTAATCACTGACAAGCAGCAGCTTGCATGGCTATTGGGCCGGTTTCCACCAATCAGAACGAGCAGGAGACATTATTAGTGCTGACCTCCGCTTAGCTGACAGTAGCATCTGTGTTTCAGCTCCTGTGTGTGTGTGTGTGTGCGTGCGTGCGTGCGTGTGTGTGTGTGTGTGAGATTAATTCATGTGTAAGAATAGAAATACTAGGAAAATGTCCAAGCTGTGATGCAGAGAATGAAACTAAGAAAAAAAACATAGTTTCACATGGAACGTGTTGATTTTACACCTAATTCGACTTCTGCTCCCCCGCTGGCAGCTAAAACAGGCTTTCTTTGAGAGATTTTCACTTTCCTCCTCATTCAAAAGCCACATTTATGGTTTTAATCAACCTGAGAAACAAGCCCTTCCTTTACGAGCTACACATTTGTGTTGGATCAGGCAGTTTCTTTAGTAAAACGTCGGACATGTTTCGGTTTCGGTGAACTCAAAAACATTTAACAGCTCCAGTTTCTTCTACCTAGTGAGTTTGAGTTTGTGGTTCTCAGCCACGGCTCCAGAGCTTTACGTAACATCAAACAGGGCGAAAGTTAACCATCCATCACGTCCAAGTCTTCAGCTTCGTCCAAACGTCCTGGTGTCTCTGAAAGACGGCTGTTTGCTTATAAAAGTTAATAAAAAGTAAATAAAGATTGGTAAACTCCTCTGTTTGTGTGCAGCTGTGTGTGTACATGAGTGTGTTGCAAGTGCACGGGGGTTTAGGCATCAGGGGGGTTGATGTATTGCAGATTCACGTTTACTTGGTGAGAAACATCTGGAGATCCAGACCCACAGTCTGTTGATTTTCTCAGCTTTAAAGGTTTTTCTTATCTGATCATTCTCAGCTTTGGTTTTAGATCAAACCAAATTTGAGCTCAATAATCCATCACTACGGCTGAGGTTAGAGCCAAACGTAGACAGAGACTATGGCGCATGAATCAGACACAAGTACAGCTGATGAAGACAAACCTCACACCACCGTTCACCGTCACAACATGTCAGCTTTGTGCACATGTGAACAAAAGAGCCTGGCAGTAATTCACCAAGGTATAAAAAGAAGTCACGATGAGTTCTGACAGGTTTAAACGTCTCGTCACAGACTCAGGTGGATTACTGCTGTCCCAAGCCAACTCCAATCTCAAATACATCAAAGCCATTTATCCAAACGCAGCTTCGTGAACCTTCACGTTGGTTTTAATCGTACGTCGAACGGTTAATCTTAGAGGAATGTTATAATGTTCATGCTGGAATGTCTCCAAGCTGCGCTGGAGGTGCTACTGTTGCTGTGAGAACCACAGCGTGCAAAGTAAACAACAAATCCAGATAAAACTGGCTGTGATGGAAGTAAATACGTGTAACTTTTGGGATTTAAATTGTTTACAGACGACAGTAAAACCCCGTCTTGGATTAGCCGTTCCCTTGTCAATCTGGACAGAGCTAATCCGTCCCTCCAGCCGGAGGTCATTCATAAAGTTAGCTGCAGGGAGAGAATTCTAACTTCATCGTAACCGTGGAAACCAACTTCCTGCTTCACGGCAGATATTTAGACTTGAAAGAGACGGGAAAGAACAGAGGGATTAACGAGGGCTGTGTTCCATTTCTGCAGCTGTTGTTCTCTGCAAAAGTGTTGACAAGCAGAACTACTTCTGGAATGCAGCTCTTGTTAAAACATCAATACCTCCTCTCCTCGTCCAAGACAAAATGTCTGCTGTGAAAAAGGCTTATTGATCTGGATCATGTTTTCAGCGCTATAAACAATCCAAGAAACCTCACGAGAACCCAGCTGCCTCACAAAATACGGCTGCAGACTCCAGCTCAGCTTTTACTGTTTAGAGACACGATCAGCTCAGATGATGAACGTTCTGTAAAACACAAGAACCTGAATTCTGACAGAGAACCTGGCAGCAGGCGAGTCCGGACTGGAACCACCTGCTGGACGTCACTACGGCTCATGCATCTACAGCTGTGAGCATTTATTCCACCCTTTCACCGTGTGGCGTTTGCCCACTCTCCGCCCTCTGCCCCTCCTTCCTGCACCCATCCATCATCCCTACATCCATGCTCTCTGCCCTTTCATTTCTCCTTTCCTCTCTAAGAAGCACGCAGGCTGGAGTCAAGCACAGCGTGCAGGGTGAGACATGCGGTTGAAAACCTTGTCATGACGTGCTTTTCCTCAGCATGTCTTCACTCCATTTCCCTCTGCATGTCCCTGGTCCCCTTCACTTTCCTCAAGGCATTCATCTCTCGCTTGCTCCTTCTTGTTTGTGCAATCATCTCCAGTACATCTTCTCAGCTTTGTGGCTTTGTGTGTTTCTCTCAATCTGTTGCTGTTTTTCCTGCCCTCTTTTTTCTGGCTCCTTCATCCTTTTATCACGTTAAATCACATGGGCAGGATGAGTGTGGCAGCATAGTTACACAGCTACAGCGGCACCGGAGAGCAAAAATCAATCACTTCAGCTCCATCCCTGTCATCAGTTATCTTTCTCTGTCTTTGTCTCTGCAGCCCTCCTTTCCTTCTTCAATCTTCTCGCTCCTCCTCCTCCTCATCATCATCATCTTCTGAACGACATTCATCATAATCATCCCATCTCAATATGTTGTTCTTTCCTTCGCCCTTTGACAAGATGCCCTTCATCCACGAGGGCCTTTATTTTTGTTTACTGTGTCTCTGGCTTTCCCGGCGTTTGTGCTGCGTGTCTTCGTCAACAGCTCGAGACGCTCTGATTGGCAGCAGCTGGCGTGTCAAAGATGGAAAAAGAAGGCCGAGAAGCAAAAAGTGAAGCAAAGATGTTTTTTTGGGGGGGGGGGGGGGGGTACACATCACAGATAGCAAAAGCCATTTCTAATTCAAAGAGACATGCAGTGTTTCCCTGGCAACTCGGTTTCCATGGAAACGGCCTAGCTAAAGATGCCATTAGTGTGAAATAATACCTACTTAAACTCAGCATGACTGTATGCACACAGGCGTGAGGACACATCTGCTCTCAGGTGTTCAGGCTGACACACTCCAGGTCCACAGCTGAGGTACAGACCACTCAGGTTTGACCCCCAGGCAGAAGCAGGAGGAGATCAGTTGTCTTGTTAATAATATTAGCTGTTTTTGAAGCTTTGGTGGTGATTTTGTTGAGTTTAGTGCAAAGGACTTCCTTTAGATTAGTCCAAAGTCTCCTATAGACACATTATTGTGTGTGTGTGTGTGTGTGTGTGTGTGTGTGTGTGTGTGTGTGTGTGTGTGTGTGTGTGTGTGTGTGTGTGTGTGTGTGTGTGCTCTGTCTTCTCGATCCCCAGTGAGTCGTGGAGGATGGCTGCTTATACCGAGCCAGGATTCTCTGGAGGTTTCTTCCTGTTAAAAGGGAGTTTTCCTCTCCACTGTCGCTGCATGCTTGCTTAGTATGAGGATTGCTGTAAAGTCACTGACACTAGTCAGTGACTTGATGCAATTTGCTGGGTTCCTTATATAGGAAACATTATTTCTGATTGGCTTAATGAACTGACCTGAATTGGAATGTTTATTATGTGAAGTGCCTTGAGACGACTCTTGTCGTGATTTGGCGCTTTATAAATAAACTTGAATTGAATTGAAAAAAAAACTTGAACTTTAGTGTCTCTTTGACCATGGTAGTCTGCCTGGACCATCCAGCCATCAACGCACAAGCATGTTTCATCCCATTGAACCGTGGACCAGTTTGACATAAAAAAAATTAATGGGGTTGGATGATGCTTTTTCAAACGAAAGCTTTTTTCTCACAGAACACAGAATGGATGTCGTCCGGTTTTTGTACGGCAGCTAAAATGACCAAAAGTCACTGACTTCCTCTCTGAAGCCAAAAACTGGCTTCCAGCCAACTTCCTATGCCTCAACGCCGTGTGACTAGTCTGGGAATGAAACTCGGCTCTGATTCGTCCATGACTTTGCAAGTTCATGCTACAGTCAAGTCCTTTTTTTTCCACCTGCACCGCAGCACTCTTTTAAAGCCCACAGCTTAAGGAGACCTCCAGACACCTTCACATCACTCCCATCCTCACCTGCTAACACGGGTTACCTGTTCAGTACTGGGTTCAGTTCAAGATCTTAACTTTTGTTTATCAAGCCTTGAACGGTCCAACTCCCACTTATCTCTCTGAACTGCAAAAACCTTACGTACCTTCCAGATCCCTTCTCATTCGCTGCCCCCAAACTCTGGAATGCACTCCCCCTCCATGTATGTCAGGCCCCTTCAGTAGGTGGATCCAGATGTGCAGCTCCTAAATATTTCTGTACGGTGTCCACTGTTGTGCCGGTTTATGTTTGATTATTAATGACGGGGATTTCAGTTCAGTGTGTGACAGTTCAGGTTATTTTTTTCTGGAATATTTTAGAAAGGAGTTTGGTGCTCCTGTGGGAGCCGATGTCTGAAGATGTTCAGCACTTGAACCGCAGTTGGTGTGAACAACGATCTGTCAAGAAGCTGCATGGAAACTGGACCACCTCTGGACCACATTCAGTATGAAACAAACTATTTTCAAATGAAGAGCATATTTAAAAATACTAAATACTTTGTTTTTATACATTTTCAAAAAAAATAAGCCATCATTCTATCGTAACAGAATGAAATGATTGTTTTCCACCAAAAGTAATTTTCCCCCTCTCCTCTGACACAGTCTGCATGAGATATGGCCTCAAGGTCTCATGCATTTGTTATAAACTGCTTCTTTCCAGCTCAAGAGAAGAAGGAAGAATGGACTCTCTCCTTTTAATAAATCAAAGAACTCTATTTTAATAAAGCTAATCACGCAAAGTGTTAGTCAATAAATAAGATGTGACCAATCTGTGAAATCAAAATATTAATTACTTTATTATAATCCTATAGAATATAAAAGTAATATGACTTTAAATGTTCCAATAGGACTGATCTCATGTAGCGTTAAAAGATGCTTTCACTGATCCAATCAGAATCCGCCAGATCTGACGGAGGCGTGGTTTTGTTGGTGTTTGGTAAATATGTCAACTTTTCATTCGACCATAAACCAAAACATCCGAAGTATAAAACTATGTCCACGTCATCTTTAACGCCAGTTCAAAGCATTCTAGAGAAGTGTCGGAGTGGCCAATCTGTAACTTTCCTCTTCAGCCAAAAAAACCGACGACAAGCTGGATAAAATCTGTTGCCGTTCCAACTGCTGCAACGGTTCCTTTCAGAATAAAAGCTGAACCATCACGACCCAGGCTCGGGTCTCACCAGACGCCAACAAAATTGTCGTGACCCGGGAGTATCTCAAGACTGGTGGTTGGCTGCCGTGGCTGCTTCTACAGGCTCCGGCTCCATAAAGATCAAGCTGGACCTTTACACCTCCTGATCTAGACGGGGACTTCCGCTCAGGGTATGTAGACCGGCAAATGGCGTCGAATGTGTTTATGAATCTCCTAATCAAAGCTTAGCGCGAAGACATCACCTTCAGTTCCCATTGGAACTAATCGCTTCTTCGGATTTGCTGGTTCTGAGCAACATTCCACATCACACCATTCACCATCTCATTCACCTTAGTTACACCATACATTTAGTGTTTAAAGTTAGTCTAGTTTAATCTGTTTAGTAATAAATGTTTAAACTTTTAAACTTGACTCTCTCTCTCTCTTCTGTTGTCTCTGAGTGAATACGAAGCTGTTGTCTAATCCCTGCATTAAAAAGTTCCAATCTTCTGGTTTAAAATAACCTCACAGATCCATAAGATTGATTTCATATTTCCTATGGAATCCTACGCCTTATGGCTTATTAAATAACATGTCATTTAAATCATTACACCATTATTAACTTCAGTCAAATTAACGTTAAGAATGGATTTGCGCTGTTCCTACAAATTAACTCTTCATGTTTTACCGTGGCTTTTGTGACAGTCCTCACAGGACTCATAAGAACCTTCGGACTTCTAAACACATTTATGGGTTTTATTTTAGTTTCTGCCTTTCCCACAATGCTATTCCTCTCCGATAACTGTTCCATCAACAACACTGGATGTACCGGTAACATCTCATCTTCATCAAGCCTCAACAACACCTCCACACTCTCTCCTGAGGCACATTAATGCACTTTGGTGGGCTGCAAGTGGACACCATTCCTTAATTATTTTGCCAACTCCTTTTTTTAAGCAACAGCTCTTCTTCATTATTTATACAAGACTTTCACAAATTTAACTGCATATTTATATAATTAAAGTTTTCCAGTGTTGGGCAAGTGACTTCAAAACTGTAATGCATTATTTATTACTTGTTACCCTCATTTTAAATTAATTCATTACTTTACAATATGACTGATTTTAAAATGTAATGCATTGCACTACTTTTGCATTACTTTAAGTTTCTTTCACCAGTACAACTTCAATATGAATCTGGTCATGTGACGCTCAGTGAGCTCATGACATATATGTGGAAGGTGATGTGGTGTCTGAGCTAGGGTTGCTGTTAAAAACAGTCAGATATAATAACAGTGCTTTAAAATGATTGTTTATTAAATAAAAGCAACAACAATCTGTACTCTCAGCACGCTGCCATCTTAGATTAACTGAGCAGGGAGTGAGGTGGTGGGGGCTCCAAGCCTATATTTGCCTTGGTCCCCAAATGCCTTGATACGGCCCTGGATGTGGGACTGACTTCTGGGTTGATCTGATTCTATCACATGTATAAATATTAAAATGCTTATATATTATTGCTTTTCACTGGTAAAAATGTGTAGAGGATAAATCTACCTACTTTTTTCTTCTCAAGCACTTTGTTTTGTTTTCTTGATTTTATTTGAATCATTTCCGGCCCTTTCTCTCTCTAACCTTCCTGCATGCTGCATGTTTTCTCCGTCTTCCAGAAAAACTGTTTCCTAGATTTCCTACTTTCTAACTACTCAGCCAACGGGATCTACCGAACGCAAAAAATGAAAATAAAAAAGCTTAATATGCGCTGCGCTCCAGCAGCAATGAGTTGATATCACCGGGGCACAGATTATGAACTCAGCTGAAAAGTACATGAAGTACCAGAGAATATGGGCTGATATAAACAATCGCAAACAAATTACTTTGTTTCGGTGGAGCGATTTTAGCGGCCGCGCGCAGAACGCAGCTGGAGTATTTGAGCCGTCACCGCTGCGTCCTCTCTGCTCATAGAACGCCCGCAAAGCTGAGTCCATAAATGACGTCATATATGTGGATACTGGATCTTTTTTCAGGCTTCCCGCAATTTAAATTTTTAGGAAACCCACATCTTGATTCTGGGTTTAAAAATGCGTTGTAATTACCGCGTTACCGACACTTGTACCGAGTAAATATTACCATTTCTTTCCCTGTAATGCCTTACATTACCACATTACAGCAAAAAGCAATGCATTACAGTAATTAATT
>NC_091747.1:75088000-75210500 GCF_043380555.1 Nothobranchius furzeri | reverse complement strand
TTTCTTGTAAAATATAACCAAACTTTCGAGTGTTTGTGCCGCTTAGACGCCATGTTTCCTGCTTTCGTAAGCTATATAAGCAACGTGTGTGGTGGTGTCATTCGCGCCTACTGGAAGTCCACATTCAAAATCTCAGACAATTGAAATATTGTGAAAACTTTCAATTTTTAGACGCAATGTATCACACTCTAATCAGCTAATGAATCCAAAACACCTGCCAAGGGTTCCTTGAAACTTTAGATGGTCTCTCAGTCTAAGTTGAATTAATTTAATAACTTGACTTTTGCACCAGTCTAATTTTTCGAGTTTGACCTGTATCTGTGATCTTTGGGTGTTCTGCACACTTTTAAATACCTGAAATTACTGACCCATAGCTGTTAAGCCTCTTATCCATCTCTAAAAGGAGAGACATAGCTAAAATGGTCCTGAAATGAACTAGTTGGCTCAGTGACTGAAAAGCTGGACGGCTCCGCCTCTAGGCACGGTTCCAAGAAAACAATAACTGAGTGTTGGGTAAGAGAGGTGGTCTTCCTGATATAGGTTTGTGTGATGACATGGGGGAAGAAGTTCTGGTGCAGGGAATGCTGGGAATTGGATTTCTAAGAGTTGATCTGGTGTCTGGGGGAACACTGGTCGGTGGAGACTGTGACACGGAGTACTTATCAGTTTTGATCCAGCTGAACAACTTTTTGGAGATGAACCACCTGGTGGAACATCTCACTGTTCAACACCACATCACTGAGACTACACTGAATAAGGTATTAAATGATATTCATCTAAATACAGATTTAGGCTAAACATCTGTCCTAATGACGCTCAATCCCAGTGCAACTTTTGATACTGTGGACCACAACATCCTTCTTGATAGGCTCATAACCTGGGTGGGACTTTCAGGCAGAGTCTATAGTTGGTTCCAATCTTATCTTGAAGACGTGGCTTATGTTGCCTCTCTTGGTGATCACAAATCAAAAAGATCACTATGAAATGTGGGGTCCCTCAAGGCTCAATTCTTGGACCACTGCTCTTCAATCCCTCCCCTTGGGTCAGGTCATTTGCAATAACAACATTGCCTATTGTAGTTATGCAGATGACACCATGCCACTGCATGGGCCAGGGCCTCCATGCCATACCCCATGTGGGCACCCATCCCCACCCATCCTTCCCCACAACAGCCCCGAAGCCCCACAGGTAGCTCCACATCCCCAGCTCCATCACGTCGACATATGTTAGAGGGCAGAAGCAGCGAAGGTGAAGCCTCAGCCATTACCACTCACCATGGACGTAATTCTTTGGGGGGACAGGGAGGACATGTTCTCCCCACGATACTATAAAGAAACCTTACATATACAAGTGTGTCTACACACACAGGTGCTCACATGGTGCTCTTATAAGTATGGACTTGGGCATTTTCAACACATGTCTTAAGGCTGTGGTTGGCACTAAACGCACTGTGATTTATTATTGTGTGATTGTTCAGTAAAACAATGTTGATTTTATATTTCCTCAT
Organism: Nothobranchius furzeri; assembly: GCF_043380555.1. Classification (NCBI taxonomy): domain Eukaryota; kingdom Metazoa; phylum Chordata; class Actinopteri; order Cyprinodontiformes; family Nothobranchiidae; genus Nothobranchius; species Nothobranchius furzeri. Next base: position 75,208,993 of record NC_091747.1, on the reverse strand, counting down.
CAGGTTGACACAGTGATAGCTTGCCCTTGTTGTATTGTTGTGTGTCCCTTCTTTTTTTTTTGTGCTTCTCTTTCTGCAGGTCTAGAAGCAGACTCTTGTTCATCATCACCCCCCACCCCCCGGTCCTCCTGACGGTTGTCTCCGCCCCACTTCTAAAGTCAAAACTACGTCCATGCCACTCGCCCAGAGGTGGATCAATGTTGTGTGTGCATGTGTGTGTGGTGATGTAGGTTGGTGTGTGGTGATGTACATGTCTAATATGCATTAAAAATGGAGGGAACGGTCAAGATGGGGGGATAGAATGGAGTTAGCCGAATCCCTCATTCTCATCATATATCTTTGATCTAAAAGCAACCACTTTAACTACTAGTTTATTAATAAATTATAAAAAAATAATAAAACTGGTTAAATGTTGCTAATAAAAACACAGATGAACAATTTTACATTTTTTACGAGGAAAGTTTGGTAAAACAGTTGTTTGCTCACATGGTTGGAAAAACTTTTGTTTGTCGTCTCAATTAATAAGCGCAAAACTGTTGGCTGAGGTTTGTCCTGGCTGGAAACAAAGCTGTTGTCCAACCAGCAGACAGACAGGCTGAGACCATCACGCCACTACCTGCTGTCAAAGGCATTGCTCAAAGGAGAAACCGGCAAGCTATGATAGTAACTCATGTTTGTAGCAGTGTTGCACACCGGGTCAATGCAGCATTAATGATGTAGGGGATCAGCGGTCCCTCGGGGAGTCTGCAGTTCTGACCGGTCATAGTTTCAACATGAATTTCCTTGAAAATCCAGACAGGGTGTTCAGACTTTTGTGTTAGCTTATCTGTGGCTTTTGTTGCATCATGTGGACTACTGGTCTCTGAATGATGCAACTCTCTTCCTTGGTGTGTAAAATGACATATTTAAGGAGCACAGGCACAGGAAGGATTTTGGTCAATAAAAAAATTTAAAAATTAGAAGCAGAAACAGAAATAATATGATTCATTTCAATCTTTCCTCAACTCTCAATTAGGTCCTGACCCAGATTCAGAACCAAACGCCTGAAGGCGACAGTGCAGACCTACAACTCACTGTACAATAGTGGAACACTAAGAATAATGTGTGCCGGGAACAGGAAGCATAATGGAGTGTTGCAAAAGTGAATAAAACAGCTTGGAAATCAAAGATGACTCAGTGTCATCTCGTAGATTCCGTCTCCCCGTAAAAGGGTGGGGATGACAACCTGGCTCACCCCACCCACCTCCATTTCCCTTGATCGGCCCAATCTCCCCTGGATAGGCTGCAGAAACCAGAGGGTGGTAAACCTTACCAAACCCACACCAACTCAGGCTGAGTCACAGAGGAATTATCCGGGCTGTTTCTTTTTTCCACCAAAGACAGTTATTCAGACTTTCAGCTTCCTGTGTGGAGTAATGTAGGTCATGTGCACCGAGGCCTGCAAGTTTCAGCTTTGCAACAGACACACCTTAAACAACATCAGCAATCAGTCATAAAGCCTGTTTTCACTTGAATCGGAGTGATTATAGTCCTTCTTTTTTTGCAAAGAAAATATGAAATGATATATAGAATATTTACTTGGTTGTAATTAGTCCGCTTTAAGTGAAGGTTTTTAAGTCACATTTCTTCACAAATTGTAAACAATGCAAACACACCAACGTATACCAAGATTGTAAAGCTAAGTTTTAGCTCATCGGTATGATCCAGTGGACCCAAGGGTATATTGGTGCAATCTTGTAAATTTCATGTCTTTTTATGCAAAAGTATTTCAATATTTCAACTTCAATTGTAAGACATTTCTGCCAGACGTAACCCCTGGATGCATCTAAAGTGCTCTGTTTTGCTGATGATGGTGATATTTATTCTTGAAAAAAAAAACTTTAGTATAAAATTATGTTTTCATAAATTTTTATGAAATTACAATCACCTCAGGTCATATTGAATATGAATTTGTAAAGCCAATTTCCTGAATGGTCAGACCTAAGCTCATGCACATGGTGCAGTAATCATGTTACACATATAAACAGGTGAACTAGATGAAGACCAGCATCTACAGGTTTTCCTTTACAGTGAGTCGCTTACTTCATGTTACACACATTTTGTTTATTTGTGAGCGAATCTTTTTTTTAAGATTAGAACAAGTTATCAAAATCAGTAAAGTTGGTTTTTATTTATCAATCACATTTAATTAAAATGAGTGCTGCTAAATAATATTTGATAAATTTGCAACACTCTTGAGTATAAACTGTAGGGGACCAATATTGGAACCCTGTGGAACACCTTTACAACACATCATGATGTAAGTCAAATAACTAAATCCCTGCTACATTTTAACATGAACACATCTAACCATCTCTGAGTTCCTAAATGACAGTTTTTCTTTGTCATGTTAGAAGTTGACAGTGTTGGGAGTAATGCGGTACAGAAGTAATTAATTACTGTAATGCATTGCTTTTTGCTGTAATGTGGTAATGTAAGGCATTACAAGGAAAGAAAATGGTAATATTTACTCGGTACAATTGTCAGTAACGTGGTAATTACAATGCATTTTAAACCCAGATTCAAGATGCGTTTCTTAAAAATTCAAATTGCGGGAAACCCGAAAAAAGATCCAGTATCTGCATATATGACGCCATTTATGGACTCAGCTTTGCGGGCAGAGAGGACGTAGCGGTACCGGCTCAAATACTCCAGCTGTTTCCTCCATGCGGCCGCAGTAACATTCACAAAATCGCTCCACTAAAACAAAATAATTTACCTGCGATCGTTCATATCAGCGCATGTTCTCTGGTATTCTGTACTTTTCTGACGTGCTTTGCCTCATCTGAGTTAATCTGTGCCCCAGTGATTTTAACTCATTGCTGCTGGAGCGCCACGCATGTGAAAATCCCTTTGGCTGATAGAAAGGAAGTCTAGGAAACAGTTTTCCTGGAAGACGGAGAGAACATGCAGCATGCAGGACGGTTAGAGAGAGAAAGGGCAGGAAATTATTCAAATAAAATCAAGAAAACAAAACAAAGGGCTTGAAAAGACAAAAAGTAGGTAGATTTATCCCCAATACTCATTTTACCAGTGCAAAGCAATAATAAATAAGCATTCAATATTTATACATGTGATAGAATCAGATCACCCCAGAAGCCAGTCCCACATCCAGGGCCGTATCAAGGCATTTGGGGACCAAGGCTAAATAGACTTGGAGCCCCCACCACCTCACTCCCTGCTCAGTTAATCTAAGATGGCAGCGTGCTGAGAGTACAGATTGTTGTTTCATTTATTTCATAAACAATCCTTCTAAAGTTCTGTTTTTAACAGCAATCCTAGCTCAGACACCACATCACCTTCCACCGGATGTGTCATGAGTTCACCAGGCATCAGATTACTAAACTCATACTGAAGTTGTTTTGTTGAAAGTAACTTAGAGTAATGCAAAAGTAGTGTAATGCCTTACATTTTAAAATCAGTAATATTGTAATGTAATCAATTACTTTAAAATGAGGGTAACAAGTAATAAATAATGTATTACAGTTTTGAAGTAACTTGCCCAACACTGGAAGTTGACTGTATCTAACGATGGCTTTTACTGATGTAGCAAGGCTTTTTATAGAAGAGGCTGATGACGAAAACAAGAATGACTGAAGAAAAAAAAATTATGAAGGTGAAAAATCTTTAAAACAATTTCATATAAAATAGAAAATATCTATTTTTATATTCATTCATTAGCCTTAAAATAACAAAGAAATTGAAGATATTTTTCTTAATTGATTTAAATAACTGCAACACTTTATTTTGTTTCTTTATTAGTTTGTTATAATTTAATATTAAGATGCCAAGTAATTTAATTAGAAGAAATTCTGACCATTTCAAGCAATTAAAAGTAATAATACCATTTAATTTGTAAATGCAAACAAATCATAAAGAAAAAAAACAAGTACATTTATTGTTTCATTTACGTATTTATTGGCTTTTGCTGAAAAGCGGAAAACAAAAATTCCTAAATAATTGATGTGTTCCAACTTTGGGAAAAAAGATGGACCAGACCAAGCATTTACATGTTTATTATTTAGTTATTTATCCAAGGTATCCAAATGGATTACCATTTATCAAAATTCACTTTCTAAAAAAGGTTTTTATATTTCATATAATATAAATGTTAGTAAAATATTTACTAATATGTAAGCACACTGTTACAGGAGTAAATCAACATTTTAAAATAGTAATTATAAGTTTGTGGACTCCTCCTAAAATAATTAATATTGCAGAATAAAAAATAAAAAAAACTTTTAATATTCATCATGTCCAAAAATGAAATAGAAAATATTGTATCTCAGCCTGTTTAGGCTAAAAATAAATATGACTTAAACAAAAAACAAACATTAATATAGATAGATAGATAGATAGATAGATAGATAGATAGATAGATAGATAGATAGATAGATGATAGATAGATAGATAGATAGATAGATAGATAGATAGATAGATAGATAGATAGATAGATAGATAGATACAAATGAAACACAATGATTTTAAGAAAAGAAACTCGATAAATTTTCTACCTAGTTTTTGTTTTTTCTTTTTTTTGCACTTATTGAACTTATTGAACTCCACACATCTGATAAAGTTTAACGTCTTAATTCGGCCAAATTCTCAGCGAAAAATCTTCAGATTTACTGCGATTTTATCAAACTTGTGTTTGGTTGCAGGAGCCAAGCCAAGCACATTTCTCTGAGTCATCGTGGACGGCGAAGAGAGGAGAGGCAGAAGGAGGGGGGAGGAGAAACAGGAGGTGGCAAGTCCAGAGTTTCCCTCTTGCTCTCGCAGGCAAAGGCCCACAACCGAGCAGCAACAAGCTGAGAAAACCATGCTCTATTGTTTCAGGGCCGCTGGCAACCAGAGCCTTCCTGAAGCTCAGCGATCACACACAAACGGGAGGAATGCCAGAACGCTGCTCAGTGAGCGAGCTGCCAGAACGGTGCAGAGCTGTTGTGTGGGAAGTTTAGAAGGACTTCAGGAGGAATTGTTGTTTCAGTGCCTGGCAGTCAGACAGGAATATGCTCCAAACCTCTCTCAAAACATTAATAAAACCTGTTATTCAAGGTTTTCTTCAGTTAACAAACATGAAAATGATTTGATTGCTAATGGGATAATTTATTTGTGTTACCTTAAAGTTGCTAAGAAGGAAGGCGACACCTGAGTGAGAGCATTGGCGGGCCAACGTACAGTGATTGGTGTAAACAAGACTTTTCTCGTTCTAGTGGGTTTAGTGGTGTTGGTAAAATAAGAGCAGTAAAAATGCTGGAAGGGCCTCAGTCCTCATGGGTTGGGCTCACTCCTGCAGCAGTAGGTGCTACTCACACTAAGAAACAAAGCTTAATTGTTTCAGAGAAGGACACGGCCAAGCTGGCATCCTGGAAAAGTCATCAAATCAGCAGACAGCTCTGGACAACAACTCTGGCGGAGACTGTTTCTGAAACCCAACAGCAGGTGAGCATGTGAGAACGAGCTCTGGCAACCAGTAAAACGTGGAAGAAGTGACACGGCAGGTGAAAGGGGAACAGTGTGCAGGCAGACGTGCAGATTTTGAGGTAGGACTTGAGTTGGACTCTGTTCAAACAGCCTGCAGGTTCTCATGTCCCCCCAATGGACCTTTCAGGCAGCTCCAATGTTTGTTTTCCCCTCCAACGTGGGGACAGATTTGGACAAGGGCGACAGCAGAGTCTATTTTCTCCACCTGGAAGCTTGAGACGGAGGGGAGGGGAAACTCAAGACTGGTTTTACCCACTTCCTGGAAGCAGTAAAGCAAGCAGGAGGCCCTGCTGTTAGAGAAAAGAGTAGGTGCTGTGTGACAAGAGCACGGAGAGACTGAAACCTCTGACCGACAAAATAAAAGGTATGTGCACAACGCGTGAGTGGGCATGCTTATTTCCCTGCTTGCATGCATGTGTTTGCGTGAATGTGAAGGAGATGATGAGAAAGGTAACGAGCACACGCTCAAGCCAGAGGATCTGCTGATGCCCACACTGAGATCTGTTTACAGCAAGTGGCCCCGATGACCCCCCAGAGGATGCAGGAAGCAGTGCCAGCACTCACACATGGACGAACAGATCATCGGAGGCACATATCTCTGCAGACACGGATGCAGAGTCCACGGGCACCTGTTGGAAACATCCGGAGGGCTCAATTTCAGACAAAGCATGCACCTATGGTTGCACTCAGAACTCCGCCTGGAGGAATGAAAGGATGCAGATCTGTGAATCTGTGCTGTGATTTGCAGCTGAATTGAACCGGGAAGATGTGCATGAGGAAATGAAACAAAGGCAACTCTCAGTGTAAGAGAGGCCAACAGAGAGGGCGAGTGTGGGAGTTTAAAGGCTTGTTTTATGGGCTCTGAGAGAGGAAAGGCAGGAGAGAAGGTGAGAGCGATTTAAAAAAGAAGACACACACACACACACACACACACACACACACACACACACGCGCGCGCGAGTGAGAGGGCGAAACACAAAGACCAAGGGAAGAGAGAAAAGGTCTGACAGATGGTTGCAAAAGTCAGAAGAAATTCAACAAAGTGACGGATTCACATGATGAGTTTCTCACAGCTGTTTAGATAATTAAATAAAGAGGAAAATTATAACTTAGTGAAGCCCAATTTATACAGTAATAATAAATGTTATGAATGTTATTGGCTGATTGGCTGCACCTGGCGGTAAGGCGTTTCCTGTTTTCAGTGTTGCACTACGTGTAGCTGTTTGGTGTTTGGGGCTCGCTAAAACTGATTTAATTTCTCTGTACTAGGATATCTCTGAGTTATTGTAGCACATAAGCACGCTAAAACACACATTTTCTGTTGTTCCACCTAGCTTTTAGGGAACCATTTGAGTTCGCACGCAGTTTATTTGGTGTTGAACAGTTTGCTCGTCCAGTTAGCTTAGCCTCAGCACGGCTATGGCTACTTCTGTCTCTGCTTCTCCGTCTCCTATCTCTTGCTCTCTGTGTCAGATGTTTAGTTACTCCTCTGCCTCCTTTAGTGATAATGGTACCTGTAATAAATGTAGCATTTTTGTAGCTTTGGAGGCGTGGGTGTAGGAATTGGAGTCCCGGCTCCGCGCTAGGGATGGGTACCGAATTCGGTACTTTTTAAGGTACCGACCGAATTCCATAGTACCGACGATTCACGTCATTTGAAACGGTGCCTCGTTTTGGTACCCGTCCTTCATAACGAGAACTTGCCTAGACAGCTGCGCATGCGCAAAAGCGTTATGTCGTCGGTCCCTGCGAGCGAGTTGTAAACAGAGCAGCATGGTAGAAAGAACGCAGGCTAAAGCTTGGGTCCACTTCACTAAATGTGATGGGTAACTGGGTGATGATGAAACCAGCGACAACGATCTAAGTGAGACATCCTCATCTTAATCTGCTCCGGTAGGTAAATAAAATGTTTAAGAGAATGTTAGCTTGATTTGTTAGCTTCCGTTTCACTAATGGTGCGTTCGCTTTCTCCTCGGAACTCCGAATTTCTGACTAGAAGAACATGAACGCGCTCTAAAGTTTGGCTTCACTTTACTAAATGCGACGGGTGACTGGGTGAAGATGAAACCAGTGACAATGATTTAAGTGTGAGGCATCATCATTTTAATCTGCTCCAGCAGCTAAATCAACTGTTTAAGATAACGTTAGCTTGATATGTTAGCTTCCTATGCCACCGTTGTTATCAGCTAACGGTGCGTTCGCTTTCTCCTCAGAAATTCTAACTTCCCAGTAGGAAAAATCAATTGAAAAAGGACGGTAAAAGGAATGAAGATACACAGTAAATTTAGTTCACAGTAAAGATGTTTGCTTCAGTTTAATTATCAACTTATAAAACTACAAGGATAATGTTAAAATACAAACAGTTGTATGTTATTTATCGTGATATTTATCAAATATGGTTATATATTGAGAAAAATATATATTTAATTATAAAAGAGAATTAAAAATATTAAATACTCAAAAGTATCGAAAAGTGGTACCGTTAAGTACCGGTATCGATTCGTAGGTACCGGGAATTAATACCGGATCGATTCAAATGTCAAAGGTATCCATCCCTACTCCACACTGTTGAAAAACCCGTAAACAGCCGTAGCTACTTAGCTAGCGTGGGGCTAACTAGCTCAGAACCACCCTGTAGCGATCCTCCAGCAGAACCCGAGCAGCCGGGACCTCAGGCCGGCTGGGTGACGGTACGCAGGAAGCATAGAACCCAGCCCGTGGGCCACCACCACCCCGTCCACGTTTAGATTTTCCCCGCTCAGTGACACACCCACTGACAAGCCGACTCTGATCATTGGCAGCTCCATAGTCAGAAACGTGGCATTAGAGGCTCCAGCAACCATAGTTAAATGTTTACCTGGGGCCAGAGCGGGCGACATTAAATCTTATCTGAAACTGCTGGCTAAGGATAAGCGTAAATACAGTAAGATTGTTATTCACGCTGGCGGTAACGGCACCCGGTTACGCCAATCGGAGGTCAGTAAAATTAATGTTGCTTCAGTGTGCAAGTTTGCCAAAACAATGTCAGACTACGTAATTTTCTCTGGCCCCCTGCCTGATCGGACCAGTGACGACATGTTTAGCCGCATGCTGTCCTTCAACCGCTGGTTGTCTAGGTGGTGTCCTGAAAACAATGTGGGCTACATTGATAATTGGAAAACTTTTTAGGGAAAACCTGGTCTGATGCGAAGAGACGGCATCCATCCCTCTTTGGATGGAGCAGCTCTTCTTTCTAGTAACATGGCCAGTTTTATTAGTCCTCCATGACAACCCAGGGTCCAGACCAGGAACCAGAGTCGTACTTTAACACACCCCTCTGCAGCTTCTGTACTGTTACCCACCCACTACCCCATAGAGACAGTGTCCTGCCCACGGCCAAAATCCCACAGATTAAATATCAGGCCTAATAAAGCAAATCATGGAAATCTCATAAATATTAGAACAAATTCAAATGAGCAGAAAACTAGAAAAATTAAATGTGGGTTGTTGAACATTAGATCCATTTTTTCTAAGACTTTGTTAGTTAATTTTGTTAGTTAATGACTTGATTTGTGATGATCAGATTGCTTTGCTCTCTCTCACAGAATCCTGGCTGCAGCAAGAGGACTATGTTAGCTTAAACGAGTCTACTCCTTCAAATGATTTAAATCATCATATTGCTCGAAGTACAGGGTGAGGAGGAGGAGTAGCAACCATTTTTCATTCAGACTTATTAATCAATCCCTTACAGATTAATAGCTGCAGTTCATTCGAACATCTTATTCTTAGTTTTCCTAATCCAGATTGCAAAACTGTAAAACCACTCTTGTTTGTAGTTTTATATTGTCCACCAGGCCCTTGCTCTGAGTTTTTGGATCAGATCTCTGATTTTTTTATCTGATTTGGTGCTAAATACTGATAAGGTCAATTTAGTGGGGGATTTTAATATTCATGTGGACATTGAAAATGATAGCCTCAATGTAGCCTTTAGTAATATCTTAGACTCAATTGGTTTTACTCAATTGGTTTTACTCAAAGAATACATAGCTCCACCCACTCCTGCCATCATACATTGGACCTTGTGCTGACTTATGGCATAGAGTGTGAGGAAATAACGATCTTTCCACATAATCCAGTCCTCTCGGACCACTTTCTGATAACCTTTGAGTTTTTTATAACAGAGTTCTCGAGACATGAAAGTAAATTTCACTATAGTCGGTCTCTGACAATGCAGTTGCATCTTTTAAATCAACTGTTCCATCTTTACTGTCCTCAGCATCTCAGAGGCATGTAGCAGAGGGCAATATTTTCAGTTCTAGCCTCTCACAAATTGATGCATTAGTTCATCATGTTAATTCCTCTTTACGTGTGGCATTAGATGATGTTGCCCCTTTAAAAAAGAAGGTAATTAGGGACAGGAAGTTGGCTCCCTGGTTTAATTATCATTTACGAGCCTTAAAACAAAACTCTTGGAAATTGGAGAGAACATGGCGCTCTACGCACCATGAGGAGGCCTACCTATCCTGGAAAAATAGTCTTGTGCTTTATAAAAATAAGCTTCGACAAACTAGAACTGCTTATTTCTCAGCATTAATTGAGGAGAATAAGCATAATCCTAAATTTCTTTTCAGTAAAGTTGCCAAACTTACACAGAATCATAGCTCTGAGCTATCTATTCCCTTAGCCCTCAGCAGCAATGACTTCATGTGATTTTTTACAAGTAAAATTAATTCTATTAGAAACAAAATCTTTAGCATCCTCCCTAATGCGATTTCTTCTTCCTCAGTAAGTGAGGCAGCATCAGAGGTGACTGTAGAACCTCATCTGTGCTTGAACCGTTTTGATCCAGTTGAGCTTTCAGATTTATCAAAAATATTAGCTTCATCTAAACCTTCAACTTGCATTTTGGATCCAATCCCAACCAAATTATTTAAAGAAGCATTTCCTTTGATTACTGCCCCCATTCTAGATATAGTCAATCTATCCTTAGTGAATGGATATGTACCACAGGATTTTCAGGTTGCTGTAATCAAACCTTCACTTAAGAAGCCTTCTCTGGATCCAGATGACCCAATGAAATATAGACCAATATCTAACATTCCATTTTTATCCAAAGTCCTGGAAAAAATAGTGGCCATCCAAGTATGTGAGCACTTAAACACTAATGTTCTGTTTGAGGAATTTCAGACTGGTTTTAGAGAGTATCACAGCACTGAAACTGCATTAGTGAGAGTTACAAATGATATTCTCATGGCCTCAGATAAGAATCTTGTCTGTTCTAGTCTTGTTAGATCTCAGTGCTGCCTTTGACACAGTTGATCACAATGTTCTTTTAGAAAGACTTGAACATGTTGTAGGGATCAAAGGAACAGCGCTAGGCTGGTTTAAATCCTACCTGTCTGACATATTTCATTTTGCAAATGTACATGACAAATCGTCTTCATACTCCAGGGTTACTTGTGGAGTACCACAGGGTTCAGTGCTTGGACCAATTCTTTTTACTATATATATGCTCCCAATTGGTAAAATCATTCGACAGCATGGGATAAACTTCCACTGTTATGCTGACGATACTCAGTTATATTTATCCATTAACCCTGATGAACCTAATCAGTTGGGTAGATTACAGGCTTGTCTTGGGGACATGAAAAATTGGATGACTCTAAACTTTTTGCTTTTAAATCAAGACAAGATGGAAGTTCTCATCTTTGGACCAGAAATCCAGAAAAGGAAATTACTTAGTAAATCACCTGACCTGAATGGCATTACATTAATCTCCGAGAACAAGGTAAGGAACCTTGGTGTTATCTTTGACCAGGCATTCAAATCCCAGGTTAAACAGGTTTGTAGGATTTCCTTTTTCCACCTTCGGAATATTGCTAAGATTAGAAGCATCCTTTCCAGGAGTCGTCGTCGTCGTCGTCGTGTTCCTCCGCTTATCCGGGTCCGGGTCGCGGGGGCAGCATCCCAACTAGGGAGCTCCAGGCCGTCCTCTCCCCGGCCTTGTCCACCAGCTCCTCCGGCAGGACCCCAAGGCGTTCCCGGACCAGATTGGAGATGTAACTTCTCCAACGTGTCCTGGGTCGACCCGGGGGCCTTCTGCCGGCAGGACATGCCCGAAACACCTCCCCGGGGAGGCGTCCAGGAGGCATCCTGACCAGATGCCCAAACCACCTCAACTGGCTCCTTTCGATCCGGAGGAGCAGCGGTTCTACTCCGAGTCCCTCCCGAATGTCCGAGCTCCTCACCCTATCTCTAAGGCTGAGCCCGGCCACCCTACGGAGGAAACTCATTTCGGCCGCTTGTATCCGCGATCTCGTTCTTTCGGTCATTACCCAAAGCTCATGACCATAGGTGAGGATTGGGACGTAGATCGACCGGTAAATCGAGAGCCTGGCTTTCTGGCTCAGCTCCCTCTTCCCCACGACAGATCGGCTCAGCGTCCGCATCACTGCAGACGCCGAACCAATCCGCCTGTCGATCTCCCGATCCCTCCTACCCTCACTCGTGAACAAGACCCCGAGATACTTAAACTCCTCCACTTGAGGTAGGACCTCTCCCCCGACCCGGAGGTGGCAAGCCACCCTTTTCCGGTCGAGAACCATGGTCTCAGATTTGGAGGTGCTGATCCTCATCCCAGCCGCTTCACATTCGGCCGCGAACCTACCCAGCAAGAGCTGAAGGTCAGAGCTGGATGAAGCTAGGAGGACCACATCATCCGCAAAAAGCAGAGACGAGATTCTCCTGCCACCAAACTCGACACACTCCACACCACGGCTGCGTCTAGAAATTCTGTCCATAAAAGTGATGAACAGAACCGGTGACAAAGGGCAGCCCTGGCGGAGTCCAACCCTCACTGGGAACAGGTCCGACTTACTACCGGCTATGCGGACCAAACTCACGCTCCTCTGGTAAAGGGACTGAATGGCCCTTAACAGAAAGCCACCCACCCCATACTCCTGGAGCGTCCCCCACAGGGTGCCCCTGGGGACACGGTCATAAGCCTTCTCCAAATCCACAAAGCACATGTGGATTGGTTGGGCAAACTCCCATGCCCCCTCCATCACCCTTGCAAGGGTATAGAGCTGGTCCACAGTTCCACGGCCAGGACGAAAACCACATTGCTCCTCCTCTATCTGAGATTCAACTATCGATCGGACCCTCCTCTCCAGTACCCTGGCGTAGACCTTTCCAGGGAGGCTGAGGAGTGTGATCCCCCTATAGTTGGAACACACCCTCAGGTCACCCTTCTTAAAGATGGGGACCACCACCCCGGTCTGCCACTCCCTAGGAACTGCCCCCGATGACCACGCAATGTTGTAGAGACGTGTCAACCATGACAGCCCTACAACATCCATAGCCTTGAGATACCCAGGACGAACCTCATCCGCCCCCGGGGCTCCGCCGCTGTGTAGTTGTTTGACTACCTCAGCAACTTCTGCCCCCGAGATCGGACAGTCCATCCCCAGGCCTCCCAGCTCTGGTTCCTCCTCGGAATGCGCATTGGTGGGATTGAGGAGCTCCTCAAAGTATTCCTTCCACCGTCCGACTATAGCCTCAGTTGACGTCAGCAGCTCCCCATCCCCACTGTAAACAGTGTGAGCGAGTTGCTGCCTTCCTCTCCTGAGGCGCCGGACAGTTTGCCAGAACCTCTTTGGAGCCGATCGATAGTCTTTCTCCATGGCCTCACCAAACTCCTCCCACGCCCGAGATTTTGCCTCGGCAACTGCCACTGCTGCACCCCGCTTGGCTATCCGGTACCTGTCTGCTGCCTCCGGAGACCCACAGACCAGCCACGCCCTGTAGGCCTCCTTCTTCAGCCTGACGGCTCCCCGAACCTCTGGTGTCCACCAGCGGGTACGGGGGTTGCCACCACGACTGGCACCGGCCACCTTACGACCACAGCTAGCAACAGCCGCCTCGACAATCGCAGAGTCCTCCTCCTTGAACCGTCACCTTATCGTGGTGGAGGAGTTTGAGTGCCCTAATGATCCTAGGAGCTATGTTGTCTGGGGCACTTAGTGCCCCTGGTAGGGTCTCCCATGACAAATTGGTCTTAGGTGAAGGGTGAGACAAAGAACGGTTCGAAGGATCTTTCATGGCGGTGAAAACGAAGAGTCGGAGTACCCGGCCCGGAGGGTTACCGGGGTCCCACCCTGGAGCCAGGCCTGGGGTTGGGGCCCGTGAGCGAGCGCCTGGTGGCCGGGCTTTCGCCCATGGGGCCCGGCCGGGCCCAGCCCGAACCGGATACATGGGCTCGTCCAACTGTGGACCCACCACCCGCAGGAGGAACATGAAGGGTCCGGTGCAATGTGAATCGGGTGGCAGACCAAGGCGGGAGCCTTGGCGGTCCAATCCCCGGACAAGAAAACTAGTTTTTGGGACATGGAACGTCACCTCGCTGGCGGGGAAGGAGCCGGAGCTTGTGGCAGAGGTTGAGCGGTACCGGCTAGATATAGTCGGACTCACCTCGACACATTGCATTGGCTCTGGAACCCGAGACCTGGAGAGGGGTTGGACACTCTACTTTGCTGGAGTTGCTCCGGGTGAGAGGCGGAGGGCTGGGGTTGGATTTTTGTTAGCCCCGAGACTCTCTGCCTGTGTGTTGGGGTTTACCCCGGGGGACAAGAGGGTAGCTTCCTTGCGCCTTCGGGTCGGGGAACGGGTCCTGACTGTTGTTTGTGCTTATGGGCCAAATATCAGTTCAGAGTACCCACCCTTTTTGGAGTCCCTGGGACGAGTGCTAGATAGTGCTCCATCAGGGGACTCCATTGTCCTGCTGGGGGACTTCAATGCTCACGTGGGCAATGACAGCTTGACCTGGAGGGGTGTGATTGGGAGGAACGGCCCACCTGATCAGAACTCGAGCGGTGTTTTGTTATTGGACTTCTGTGCAAGCCGCAGTTTGGCCATAACGAACACCATGTTCGAACATAAGGATGCCCACCGGTACACTTGGTACCAGGGCAGCCTAGGTCACAGGTCGATGATAGATTTTGTAGTCGTATCATCTGACCTGCGGCCGTATGTTTTGGACACCCGAGTGAAGAGAGGGGCGGAGCTGTCAACTGATCACCACCTGGTGGTGAGTTGGATCAGATGGCAAGGGAACATGCCGCGTAGACCTGGCAGACCCAAACGCATAGTGAGGGTCTGCTGGGAACGCCTGGCAGAAGAACCTGTCAAGACGGTCTTCAACTCCCACCTCCGGCAGAGCTTTGACCACGTCCCGAGAGCAGTGGGGGACATTGAGTCCGAGTGGGCCTTTCCAGGAGTGATGCTGAAAAACTAGTTCATGCATTTATTACATCAAGACTGGATTACTGTAATTCATTACTCTCAGAAAGTCCACAGAGTGTAGTTAAAAGTATTCATCTAGTCTAAAATGCTGCAGCTAGAGTTCTGATGAGAATTAAAAAGAGAGATCATATCTCTCCTGTCTTAGCTTCCCTACATTGGCTGCCTGTTAAATTCAGAATAGATTTTAAGATCCTTCTTCTCACATATAAAGCTCTTAATAATCAAGCTCCATCATACATCAGTGATCTGATTGTTCCATACGTTCCTAACCGAGCACTTTGCTCTCAGACTGTAGGTTTACTGGTGGTTCCAAGAATATCTAAAATTAGGATGGGAGGCAGATCTTTTAGTTATCAGGCACCTCTCCTGTGGAACCAGCTCCCAGCTTTAGTCTGTGAGGCAGAAACCTTGTCTACTTTTAAGACTAGGCTTAAAACATTTTTATTTGATAGGGCCTATGGTTAAAATCTGATGTTAGCCTAAATCTGGACAAGTGGGGGAGTAGTGGGAGGTGAGTGTACAGTCGGTAAAGACGGCTCTCCCTTGCCCTGCCTCCAACATGCCTACATCTGAAAAAGGCTTGGTTATCCAGAGTTATCTCTGTAGTTATGCTGCTATAGGCTTAGACTGCTGGAGGATACACTGACCACTTTTCACACTCTACTACTTTCTTCTGCAATTTGCTCTTTAACTGTATTATTTTCTGCAATTTCAGCTGTTAACTTTATTTTCTCTGTAAGTGTTTTTCTCCCCAGAAGAAGCTACAATGACGTTCTGCTGAGCTGTGGTGGCCTCATGGAGGGGGCCATCGTCTAGCACACTGCTGCTAACCACTAATACATTCTATCTCTCCTGATAATAACTTTTTGCTTTCCTTGACGTTGGATGTGCTAATACTAGTTTATCCGTTTAATTATAGATCCACTAGGATAAATACAATAAAGTTTATCTCTCACCAAATAGAATATTTACTAAGAAATCACAGTATAACTAATGACACATTACTTTGTCTTTGTGTGTGTGTGTGTGTGTGTGTGTGTGTGTGTGTGTGTGTGTGTGTGTGTGTGTGTGTGTGTGTGTGTGTGTGTGTGTGTGTGTGTGTGTGTGTGTGTGTGTCTGCTCTGTCTTTTCGATCCCCAGTGAGTCGTGGAGGATGGCTGCTTATACTGAGCCAGGATTCTCTGGAGGTTTCTTCCTGTTAAAAGGGAGTTTTCCTCTCCACTGTCGCTATATGCTTGCTTAGTATGAGGATTGCTGTATAGTCACTGACACTAGTCAGTGACTTGATGCAATTTGCTGGGTTCCTTTTATAGGAAACATTATTTCTGATTGGCTTAATGAACTGACCTGAATTGGAATGTTTATTATGTGAAGTGCCTTGAGACGACTCTTGTCGTGATTTGGCGCTTTATGAATAAACTTGAATTGAAATGATTTGAATTAAAGCTTATGGGTGCTCCAACAGGATGCCCATCTGTGTTTTTGTCCAGGTTATAGATTGTTTAATCATTTATTCTGTAGAACCACAATTCAAAATAAATGACGGATTTTTATTAACAATTTTTTGTACATTTTTTAAAAGTTTCTTTTTTTTTGGGGTTGAAGTTATTTAACTGATTTTTTCTTCCTTCGTCAGAAGGGTACCAATACTTTTATTCTCTTCTTCAAATGTGTTTTTATGTCACATCATTTATATTTCAATAAGATTTTTTGTTTCCATCACACACAATATTATAATAAATATCAACAGTGAAGGATATGATGAGGCTGAGCCCACCAGAGCTGTAACCAAGTAAAAAAAAAATCACTCTAGAATTTATAATAAAACTGTTTAAACTGATCAGAAATGCCCTCCTACTTAGTTATAGCTGTTGTCTTCATCCAGTCTGTTTAATCTGTAACTTTACTGTAATAAAAACCAACAGTTTAACAGGGATTACAGATGGTTTTCAGCCTGTAATCTGACTAATGTACATGGCATGTTCATATCACACAACTTTACTGAAACAATCTGTCAGTTTAGTCATTTAAAAAGATAAATATAAGCCTAATAATTGAAGGGCAACTCTACTCACATTTTAAAGGTGGTGAAAACTTGTTTAATCAATACATTTGCAGAGGTCTCCAGCAGGAATGAATGCTTTGTAAGTACGCATATCACCTTTGATTGGTCAACAGCAACACGACTCTACCACTGACTGTTTGCTCTGCAACATTTTTCATCTCCTAAAAATCCACAAGCCTGAAGGAGTTCTGCTGAGTGGTGGAGTTGCTAATGCTAATGGTTAGCTTCTACTAGCTGAGACGCTCTCTGCTGTTCCTTGGACGCTAAACCAATAGCAGCCTTTCTCTACGCGAGCTAAAATGGGGGAGTCCATGAACGTTAAGTGACAGAGTGGAGTAGATCTATGAGGCTTTTCTTAACCAAGCGTTTTTGTCTGTCTATTTTTTTTAATCAAAAGCTAATGCAGGAGACAATGTTCATCCTGAGTAAAAATACTTAGAGTGACTGATCATTTTCAAAAATAATAAATAAAAAACAGTTCCTCATTTGCTCTTTAAACACGTTATGTTTTAATTTGAGGATCTGGCTATTCTCTTTAATCCTGAACCTTTATTTTCCCCTAGAACTGTCAAAGCTAACTGTCTAATGATGCACCACACCAACAGAAATGAGATCAGGACCCATTAATGGAAGTAAATGTAGACACACAGTCCAGACCAGCTGACGACTAGAATTCAACCACAGGGATGCTGGTCTTCAGCGACCACGAGCATCGGCATGAAGAAACGGCTCCACGCTATTAAAACAGGTGATTCCAGCTATCAGAGGGACAGACGTGGTGAATGCTATCAATTCCAAACTAACTAATAACACTAATAAACTGAATGTTCTAGTTTTTACCGATGAGGTTTATAAATCTATAATGATAGAGGCTTGGGCCGAATTCAGACTGAATAAATACAAATCTCTTTTCACAGCTCTAACCTTGACTTCACATTAAGTTGATGTATAAAATCACAGGTACAGACATTTAAAAGAGTTTTTTTTTCTACACAGAGCAATGAAGGAACTAACGGTTAAACTGAATGATCATTTTTAGGTGAATGAAGCTCATTTATCACCAGGTCTTTAGTTACGGAGGATGGTTCTTCAGTGGGTCCTATCTCATAATTAAAGTAAATTAGATTATAAAAAGTGTAGAAGTTCAAGACTCTTTGTTTTTAAGCTCTAAAGTTGATGGCTAGGCATCGTGCATACGTCTGTTTGTGCGTGGTCCCCACAAGCTCATGACCACCACTTTGTTACCGCAACCCAAACAACAGATCCTGGGTCAGTCAGAAGAGATGCGAAAACCTACAGCTTTGGTGACCTGTTATTGTTAAGATCTGTAGAAAGCTCTTTTCTTGTCTGGATCCTCTCCTGCTAGCGGACTTTAATTTCCTGGGGAGTTAGACCGGTAACTCTCAGTTCCTGATACACTTCCAAAAATGACCATTATTCAGTAGGTTGGTTTTAAATTGGTTTATATAAAAAAAAAAAAAAGAAAATGGTACAAACAAGACAAACAAGGCTCGAATCCTCAGAGACATTAGTTTTTATCCTAAGCTTGACCTCCCCTATTGGATCAGCACATGGAAATGTGTCAAGACCTGTGTGTGTCACGAACTTTATCCCAAATGAACAAGATATGAAAACGGGTGACCATTATGGGTGTTGCTGCATCTTGTTAGCCTAGTGAACTAGACCAAATTCTTGCTTTGCAAAGAATGGTCTAGGCATGCTCCATTGGAACCTCAGCAGCTCCTACCAGGACTCTGGCTAGCCAATCACAGCTCTCTAGAGGGGTTTCAAACACAAAGAGCTGTGATTGGTCCATAATGGTGGGCCAATCATAGTGCTCTATCTGCTTAGTGAACAAATCACAGAGCTTTATCTGCTTTGTGGGCCAATCAGGGCACTCTATATGCCTGGTGGGTGGGATGATGCAACAGAGTGAAACAAGAGTATGTCACATTCATTGTCCAGTGGAATGCAGAGATCATTTGAAAGACAACGGTAGAACCCGCCCCACAACCGAGAGCCGTCAATGGAGCATGGCCAGACTAAATAATACATTTATTTAGTCTGGCTTGCCAGGCTAGCATCTTGTCTGATTGTGTAAGAACAAACACTCCAGCATCCTTTTATGTACAGATAAACAACGAATACATGACCTAAGCCATGTCCCAGATCGAGTAAGTAAATACAGAAATTACCCATTTAGCGTAGGCAAATCGATGATTTTTATTTGTTATGACCAGGAAGATGTAATAATCTGTGTAAACATAAAATATTAACCTGCTAGGTCTTTATTGTAATTATCAGAAGATTCTAGGATTTCATTCAGAAGATCTAGGTTCTTTGCTTTTTCAGTGTTCGACCACACTTCGTGTTATTTCAAGAAAGAGTCGGGTTTATAAAAGTAAGAATTTATTTTACAAACAATTAAAACATGACTAATTAACTAAGCATTTACTTTGAGTGGATGCAACTAAACGTGAAGGAACCTATATGTGAATGCGATGCCAGTCAGAGCTTCCTCATCAAAGTAAGCTGAGTTCTGGTGAAAAGAATTTGGTTTGCTCTAAGCTATAAAGTAATTATCATCAGAAGAACATCAGACGCAATCTGTCATGTCTGCTTCACCCGTTTTGGAGAGACCCTCTTGGTGGATCCGAAAGTCACAGGGGTCAGCTGACCTCTGGCACCAGGGGGCTGTAGAATACCGTGGTACCGACTCTTCAGTCCAGAGATGTCTCGGGTCACAACAGCTGGATGGAACCGTGCGTCTGACGGACTCTTAAGGAGTCTAACAATATCAGCTTTGTTTCTGCAGGAACTGTTTGCTCATCAGCTTTGTAGGTGCAAAAAGGTTTTGACGACGTGTCAAAATCTTTGATGGTTAAAGAGGTTTTGCTACAGATGGCCGGTCTGAGCGATTCTCTAGAACTATCGAATCACTCAGGATGATCCAGTTTTAAGGTTTTGATGTTATGACTTGCACAGCCAATCAGAGGCCGACAGGTCTGAGAGATGTTACCAAGACCACTCAGAAAAATGCCATCTTGATACAGGATGTTCTGACTGGTGTAATACTATGTGTACTGGAGTAATACTATGTGTTGGAATTTAACTTAGCCGTACTTGTTATTGTGTGAGTGCAGGTGTGAGGACCCCGTCGTCAAAACATGTTGAACACATGGCAGGTTCTTGTAGACATAACATAACATCCATTCAGTGAGCACAGATTAATGAAGCATTTCATTATACTATAATTATTATAAGTAGCAATAAACAAATGTTTATTTAATTATTATCTAGATTATAAGTCATGGAAGAAGTTCTTATTGATTTAGGAAATCATTCTTGATTTTAGCAATTGATTCGAGCCGGAGTTGTTCCTTCTGTGGGGGCAGACAGATGGGACCTTGGGAAAGAAAGTTATTGTTTATCTTTCAGACTTGCAGAGTCTGTGAGTCCCAGCTGGTATGAAGGCAGGCTCATTTAAAGGGAACGCATGCAGTGTTGTGTCTCCTTTCTGACCAGATGTTGAATCGATGTTGAAAGGAAAGACTGTACCTAAAGTGACCATTGCTGGACGTTACACCCAACAGATACATGACATCTTTGTCATAAACCACTGGGATTTTAATGAAACTCTCAAAATGTTTTACTGATTGTGCATCTACAACTCAATTCAAGATGGTGGCCACAGTCGATAGTCAACACAAAATGGCTTTTTCTGATTGAATGATTGAAACGTTTATTTGAACATTAGACAAAATATTTTTAAAAATCAATGAACATAGTAGAAAAGAAAAGATATACCAATAAAAAAAGAAGTCTTTGTCCAAAGGGAGTAACCCCCAAATTCCACTACCTCCGCTCCGGTCCGGTCCGGCCCCGCCTTCCGCAGCCGCTCGCTTCCGAACTCAATTTTTCTTGGTACCTGCTCTACAACGGCTCCGCTCCGGTGCGGAGACCTGAGGGGGGCAAACAAGCATGCGCGGGATTTTCGAGATCTTGCGATACAGTCCGGGCAATAAACGCGGAAGTTAGATCCAAACACCCGTTGTGTGGGAGAAGCATCGGCATGAACTGTTTAATCTGCCCATCATTTGTGTTGAGAGATCAGCAGTGTTTGGATCAACAAAGTGTGACTACTTTGATAGTAGAAACTATATTTATGGCTTACTTTTGTGCATTTAAACTTCAGCCGCCATTGATAGTTGTTAAAAGTTGTTAAACTTGTGCATATGAAACAAAAAACGCCTTTTGTTTATCGATTTATTGTGAAAAACGGAAGTTGTGCTTGCTCCCTTTCCTGTTGGGCGGTTGTGATTTCTGTCCATTTACTGCGGAGGTGCTCCGGTGTCCGGCGAAAATAGGATCGATTCTATTTTTGCCGGACGCCGGAACAGAGGGCGGCGCACGGCGCCGCACTGCTGGAGCACGGCCGCAGTAGTGGAATAGCTCTGATTGACTACAACAGGACCGATTTTGCTCCGGCGTTCGTGTCGGAGCGGAGTGGAGGTAGTGGAATTTGGGGGTAACCCCCAAATTCCACTACCTCCGCTCCGCTCCGCTCCGGTCCGCCCCCGCCTTCCGCAGCCGCTCGCTTCCGAACTCAATTTTTACTGGTACCCGCTCTACAACGGCTCCGCTCCGGTGCGGAGACCTGAGGGGGGCAAACAAGCATGCGCGGGATTTTCGAGATCTTGCGATACAGTCCGAGCAATAAACGCGGAAGTTAGATCCAAACACCCCTTGTGTGGGAGAAGCATCGGAAATGAGCTGTTTAATCTGCCCATCATTGTGTTGAGAGATCAGCAGTGTTTGGATCAACAAAGTGTGACTACTTTGATAGTGGCAACTGTATTTATGGCTTATTTTTGTGCATTTAAACTTCAGCCGCCATTGATAGTTGTTAAAAGTTGTTAAACCTGTGCATATGAAACAAAAAACGCCTTTTGTTTATCGATTTATTGTGAAAAACGGAAGATGTGCTTGCTCCTTTTCCTGTTGGGCCGTTGTGATTTCTGTCCATTTACTGCGGAGGTGCTCCGGTGTCCGGCAAAAATAGGATCGATTCTATTTTTGCCGGACGCCGGAACAGAGGGCGCCGCACGGCGCCGCACTGCCGGAGCACGGCCGCAGTAGTGGAATTGCTCTGATTGACTAGAACGGGACCGATTTTGCTCCGGCGTTCGTGTCGGAGCGGAGCGCAGCGGAGCGCAGCGGAGCGGAGGTAGTGGAATTTGGGGGTTAGAAGAAGCAAGTGCTTATTCAATTCCACCCCCTTGTCTCACATTACTAATTTTCCTTTACTTTACAAATTACCATCTATCTCAATTTGATGTTTATAAATCTAGTTTAATGTGCTACTAGCATTCACAACCTATACAAGCTCAGGTCACTCTTTAGAAGACCTGTAAGACACAGAAGCACCCGTGCTTGCAGGTCCCGCCTTAAAGCCGAGAGCTGCAGTCTGCATCTTTGTTTTTAGCCTGCCGACATGAAACTAATCTTCTAACATGAACATGAAGCAGGTAAGTCCATGTCTCATCTGCTCACACTCATTCAGCCTGATCAGCCTTTCCAGTGGCAGATTCCATATGAACTCCTGGAGGTGCTTTCCAATTGACTCATCAACATGCTCACCTGTCGCTCTATCAAAGCCGTTCCAACATAGAATCATGTGACCTTTACAGAAGATGGGTCCTCCTGAGACAAATAGGGAGAGTCCCAGACAGAAAACAAGAGGAAGTGGGACAGACAGCATCAGTACGTTGCTGCGAGCTCCACTCCTCTTCACCACCATCCTCCCCTTGTTCTTCTGCCACCGAGGGGAAGCAAAGGAGGTCACCCACACCTACAAGCACTCAATCAACTGGCAGGCGTCCTTGCTTGTCCTGAATACGGTGCTTGCTCCCCCCACCCTCCTGGTTTTTCTGTCCCAACCTGCTGCCTTCTTCCTGCACCTGGTCCCAGGTTACAACACCAAAAAGGTGGCATTCCATGACAAACACAGCTCAGACTCAGAGTAAAGAGCAAAAAAAAAAAAAAAAAAAAACAACCAAAAGCTCCTAGGGTAAATTAACCGACACAAAGTCGGAGCAGAAGGCTGTTTACTGTGTTGCTTCGCCTCTTCACATAACATTACTGTAAACATTTGGAAACCAAGGAAACCGGATAATTTTACAAGTGAAAACTTGCTCAACAGCTCAGGACATAATTTTAACCCAATTTCAACACATAGCAGCAAGTTTAGAGGGGGGCAGGTCAGGACAGCAGACAGGACAGGATGGTCCTTTCCTCTTTAGTCTAAAGGGCGTGGCATCTTTGTTGAATGGTTTCACAATAGCAAGGACAGCATACATGGAACGCCACTACCAAGTGGCTGGCATCGTGCACGGGCACATCTCTGCAGTGTATGGACTGGAAGCCCCAAGGTCAAAGTGGAAAACACCCCCTTAGGTGGTAGAGAACGAGAGGTGACGAGCGCTGCTTATCGTGGCTGCATGCACTGATGTGTGGAGAGTCCCCAACCCTACCTCCCCACCTAGTGGACACTTATGTTGTGTAATGTCTGAAGTCTGTTGCATTTCTGTCTGAGGTGTTTTTTGCAGAGCAAAGCTGCCCTCCCTGTGGGGGGTAACTCTGAAGTGCCTTTTTTTCCCTCCACCTGACCCAATCCTCATGTAAACCCCTTTGATCTCTATTAAGGTAGCGCGACTCGGGTTGCAAATGACCACAGTCACCAATTCTTGTCATGTGTCTATGCCTATGTATGTATGTCTGATCTCAAAATTGTGTGTACTGAAACTCTAACTTCCCTCTGGGATTAATAAAGTATCTTTGAATTTGAATAGAATTTGAATTGAATGTTCGACGAACTCGCCGTTATGGTGTGTGACATACGATACTCAGCGCTGATTGGCTCGGTTAGAATTCTCACGGGGTGGGGTTATTTGAACAGGAGAGTTTCCAGACCCTTTCTCTGTGCAGAATCAAACAGAGGAGAAGTCTGGCAGGCCAGGTTACAGATTTGTGCACCTGCCTAATTCAGTTTAAACAATTGTTGCATACTTTCTGTAAATCCTATAAAATTTGTTTTACTTCTCAAATATAACTATGAGTGCCTCCTTTGTGCTTAACTGAAATTTTATTTGTAACAACCAATGATTAAAGAAAAATCATCAAGATCAACAAGGCTGCCCAAACGTTCACATCCCACTGTAATGCATCTCCTGGTAATGTTCTTAAATGTTTAAAAACTAAGTTCCCCAAAACATCTATGATAATATTTTAATATAAAAGTTATATTATAGAATAAATATAAATTACATATTTAAATATATTTTATATTTATTCTTTAAAAATATATAGGGGGAAATTAACAATAACAACAGCAACATTAATAATAATAATAATAATAATAATAATAATAATAATAATAATAATAATAATGGTTAAACTAATTGGGAAAATGTATTGCAATAAATCAATTTGAAAAGACAAAAAAAAATAAAAAAAAAATAAAGCCACCTAACAACCTTACTTATTATTTCATTGTTATTGATTTTATTGCTTCTATGTGAATGAATATGAACTTTAAAGCTGCTAAATTGGCGCGGTGCTTCACGTGTGAATTAGGTAACATATGTATTATAACTCATCTTTCCCACCCAGTGTTTAATCTCAAGTACGAAATGGACAAAAACATTTTAACATGTCACTAAATGATCAATGAGAATGTGAAATGAAAGCCAATAAGGACTGATTTAATCCTGATTGATGAATACAAAATATAAAAGTTCCATCTGGCTGCAACAAACCAACACACCTGTCCATCACCTGTGATGGTGCCATCCCATTTCTTTGTTTTGAGCTGTCAGACGGGCTTTCTCCTTTATGACGGTAAACACAACAGCTGAGATGGAAACGTGGAGAGAGGCTGGATGATGACTGAACGGATGTCAGACATGTAGAAAAATCCTGGACTTAATCATGCATTAGCCTGTTTCAGTTTAGAGATGGTGTTTGTGTGTGTGTGTACGCACGTGTGTGTGTGTGTGTGGGAGAGAGAGAGAGAGAGAGAGAGAGAGAGTAGTGGGGAGGCAGACAGAAACCAGAAAGTGAAAGTGATTCATCTTTAAAAGGGCAGAATCCTGGGTAATGTATGGTGTGTGTGTGTTTTTCTTGTAGAAATGGGCGTGGGAGGTGTTAGCTGGCCGGCTACAACTCATGTCCTCTACATAGAAATGTGGAGAATGAGGAGTTTGTTTTCTGCCTGTTGATCAAAGAGAAGCTGATACGGAAATCTGCCTTTAGCTGTTCTCCATTATGGTGTTTCTCTCTTTCTCTTTCTCTCTCTCTCTCTCTCTCACTCACACACACACACACACACACACACACACACACACACACACACACACACACACACACACACACACACACACACACACACACACACACACACACACACACACACACGCTAACACTGCTAATGATCATCCAGCAGTTTTATCTCCAGTATGTGATTTAGTCCCTTTAATAAAAACCACCACCTGATTTTGAGAACACCTCCCGCAGATCCTGTTTATTCAGTCCACCTTAAGAGGACAGAATAAGTTTTTTTTGTTTGTTTTTTTAATCACTGGAGCTAAAGTTTATCAACATTGATGCTTGTAGGTGATTTGTGTTTGTTATTGCTTAAACACGGGCCTCCGTATGACAGCTGGGAGATCATAACTTAGTTTTACTTGATGATCTGGATCCCTCTGAGCCGTCACACACACGTTTATGAAGCACCAGCACAGCTTCTCTGAGACACAGACAGCCAATTAGAAAATGCAAAAAAATGCAACATTTAGTTTTTAATTGGAATGATTGTGAACTCATGTTTCGTCATGAAGTGAAATAATTAGCCACAAATAATAAAAACAATAATTGGGTAATTAAATGGTTAATTTGCATTAAAATCAATGTGAACCTATTTAGTTATCATATGTTAGCAAAAAATAGATTAAACAGTAAATATATAAACACCTAAAGATGTTTACATTTATATTTGTAATGAATGTAGGAAATCAGCATTTTAGCACAAAGTTAAACTAAATGAGTTCAGTTGTCTTACAAACTTTAATGAAACGCTACAAAATTTTCTAAAACCCGTCAGAACTTTTCATTCTGGTTTAATTTCATCTTTGTCTATTTTATATGGTATTTCACAACCTTTGGGATTCTGTACGTGGCTTTTACTTTATTTCACATTTGAAATGTTGGACATAAATTTGGTGGATGGAAGTTGTTGGTCATGAAATAGATCTGATCAACATATTTGTGAAAACGGATGGAAGATCTAATTCCATGTTGTCGTTCTTTTTTAAAACACAGAAACGTTTTTTTTTACCTGTAATTGACGCTACAGTTTCGCCGACAGCTGCCGGCTTCTTCAGGCTGACGCTGATGGTGGTGCGTCACTTCCTTCTCCGTTTATCTGCGGGCAGCAGAGGACGTTGTCGCCCTCTACTGCCCGCTCTCCCCTCTCCGACAATGCAGTCCCATGCGTGATCCAGCGTGTAAACTCCGTCGTCCCTGTTCATGGTCCCACATCCACGTCTCCTTATCTCTATTGCTTCCTTGATCCATCTTTTGTATTTTTGTTGTTCAGTGGTTATGATCCGTGTGCTGTCCCAGTCCATTATATGGTTTTCTCTTAAGCAATGATCTGTCACTGGTTTTGGTTCTTGACAAGACAAGAAGCAAAACCAGTGATAACCCTACCATACATCAGAGGCATAACGGAAAAAATAAGAGCAACAATGAAAAAACACAACATAAACACACCAACAAAACCATACACAACAGTTAGAAACAGACTAGTGCACCCAAAAGACAAGATACCAGCTGGACGACGGAGTTTACACACTGGATCACGCATGGGACTGCATCGTCGGAGAGGGGAGAGCGGGCAGTAGAGGGCGACAACGTCCTCTGCTGCCCGCAGATAAACGGAAAAGGAAGTGACGCGCCACCATCAGCGTCAGCCTGAAGAAGCCGGCAGCTGTCGGCGAAACTGTAGCGTCAATTACAGGTAAAAAAAACCGTTTCTGTGTTTTAAAAAAGAACGACAACATGGAATTAGAAATAACGCACAGCAAGAACACACCTAAGGATGGAAGATCTGTTCAGTACTTCCACCTTTTCCTAAGAATACATTTATGATAAAAGCCACACAAAGTTTGACATTAATTAAAAACCTATACCTCAGATTGGTTAGAAAAAATTTAAAATTCACTTTAGAATGTTTTAAATACTGATTTGAAACCTGAGCTTAGGTTGCTCGTGACGTCAAATAGAAAAAAAAATCCATTCATCTCTTTGCTTCTTTTTATGTCTGCCGTGCAGGAGCTGCAGCTCATTTGAAACTTTTAAATTTCACATTCAGGTTTAAACCTCCCCAGAATAAAAGGAGCTGTAAAACGAACGGACCATAAACGTCTCGCCAGAAACCAGAATTACAAAATATAAACATGTCAGCAAAAATAGCTTCTAAGAGTTAAAGAAGGCACAGAGGAGCGAAGTGAAAACGGATTGCAACACCGTTTGGACTCGTCAGTCGACTGCCAGCAGGCTCTTACTTCATTTCAGCATTAATACTGATGCAAATGCAGAAAGCCCATGAGAAAGCATGTTCTCCTTCAGGGAGATCCCCGAAGGCCTCAGAAAGCTCTTGAATCTATTGTGTGTGACGGCTGCTGGAGCTAGAACTCTACACAAATCAGTCGCGTTCGACTGCAGCCTTTTGCAACGTCTCATTTTCAATTCAGAGGCAAATCTCATCAACATGACTGTGAGGAGTCTGACACTTGATAAGTGTCTGGGTGGTGTGTGAGAAGGTGTGAGAGAAGACACCAGAAGCAGTGTGATAGTGTGTGTTTCTGTGTGTGCAAAAACAAATCCTGGCAGTCATGGTTCTGCTCCTCTGAGGACTAACAGTACATCTACCTGTTCATCTAGAGCAGCTGCAGACAGCAGGCTTCTCAAAAACTGTCTACCTGTCGGTTGTCACAGCATCTCCTTCCCAGACTCCACCTCTCTCCTCCTCCATTTTTCTCCCCTCTTCTCACGCCTGTCCTCCTTGTCTCTTTTTGTGCGTGAGCGGTGGGTCTGCAGGGTGCATGTTATCCAGCACCTATCCAGACGTTCCTCGGTTGGGAAGCCAGACACGCGTCCCAGCAGATAGACTGACACAAAGAAGGCCAGAGAGGAGGACGGAGAGCGACAGCCGGTCAGCTACTGCAGCGAGGCTGATGGGGAGGAGAGGAGGAGGGGGGGGGAAAGCAGCCAGACGGTGAACATCCAGCTAGACAGTGGAGCAGTCTGACAAAGGGATGGAGCAGAGAGGATGTCAGTGAGGGAACTACAGAAAACAGGAAGGATGATAGATAAAGACGGGGGGTGGGCAGGCAGGTAGGGAGAGGATCCAGACAAGGAGGTCGTCACAGGCTGGTGTGTAGCAGCCGGCTGAGCTACAAGCCCTGCATCCCAACAGGCCAGCGGGTCAGTGACTGCACGGCTGATAAACACTGCCACTGTCTGGGCCTGGTGCAGTACTGCAGGCAGAGACGACGTCTGCATGGTGACAAACCTCCAGCTCTTCCCTGGACCCATCACTCCAGTAGCACTAAAACAAAAACAGGCTTTTCTGCTGCTTCATAGGCTGGGATGCCAACAAACAGAAGATGACGATTAAAAATATAATCACATTTTTTTCTCAGCAATTTGGGTTTTAGACAGTTGGTTTAACAAAACAAACCAAATACGTATCAAGCCCAGTTCACAAAGACAGATAATTATGCAGATTTGTGACCCAATTTTCCCCTTTCGACAATTTTAAGGATGCGCCGGATTGCTTGATAATCTTATCAGATATTCCTGCCGTGTGCTGTGTATTAGGAACACTCTGGGCTGCCTGGAAAGACTCCAGGACCACTCTGATCACAAATCTAGGATTTTCAGCATGTTGCATTGTCTTGCCTCAATATGGAGGTCAAAAGGAGCCTGCTGAATGTGACATATAACCAATCACAACGCGAGGTGATGGAAGCATGCTGCATGCTCGTCCTCGGCCATGACGTTTTCCTCCTGAGTCACGTTTCATCGAGAGGTTTTGGGAGATCTTTAGTTGTATGGCATTCACGAATGAATCAAATCTTTTGAGCAGGTTTTCAAAGTGAACACTGCCCAACCACCGTGCGCGCTCACTGACGCCAGAGGAATAGGTGTGCTGAGCAGCAGAAAAGGGCTTTTAGACTTAAGATAGCTATACCTCCGACATTTTATAGCAATTTTCCTGGATAGTGGTCTCTAGAGTGGATTGCTATTAAAATATTGTTTTCTTGCACAGTAGGGTAAAAATGAAGTTGGCAGCCAACGACTGTGAAAGCATGAGGGTGGAAACATTATGCTTTGGGCTGCTTTTCTGCAAGGGGCAGCACAACTGATCTGAAAAGATGAATGGGGCTATGAATTGGGAGATTTACACCCAAAACCTCCTTCCATCAGTGAGAACATCGAAGATAAAACTTGGATGGATCTCTCAGCATGACACAATCCCAAACACACCGCCTTCCAATGAAGGAATGGCTATGGAAAACGCATTTCAAGGGTTTGCAGTCTCCAGACCGCAATCCAATAGAAAACTCTGGGGCGACAGCTCCAAAACATCACAGCTCTAGAGAAGATCTGCATGGAGGAATGGGCCAAAATACCAGCTACCCGGTGAAGACCCACAGGAAACTTTTGACCTCTGTCATTGCCAACCATTGTTACCTTACAAAGTATTAAGAGGATTTTTTGCTATTGACCAAATGCTTATTTTCTGCACCTTTATACAAAAATGAAGAAACAAACAAACAAATAAATAAAATCACACAATGCAACATCCTGTCGCTCACAGCTGAAGTGGATTTATGATGAAGTTTACAGACCTCGACAGCTGCCAAATAACTGTTGTCCCACTAAGGCTGATGTATATTTTTCACATTAGCCACCACTCTGGGTCTGTATGACAAAAAATATTTTCTAAATCAAAGCACATGCTGTCCATCAGAAAAGACATTTTCTAAAGAATTTCAAAAGGACAAATCTAAAAACGTGTCACATGAACCATTTCTAATCCTTATAGACTGATTGAGGTTGTAATGACCGCATGGAAGGGTTAAACTTCTATCAGTTTCACATCAAACACATGTTCCATCTCAATTATCATGATGTCCCAGGAAGATGTACCCCAGGCTGCACTGGATGAGCTACAGCTAGCTGCCACAATTTGTGTTTCCTACATCTGTAAAACCCATCTAATGCCAAACTGATTGCTAAATAAAGCAATAATCATGTGAACCACTATGAGAATTGATATTAGAGTTTTCTAAAAGGGCACAAATCCACAGTCCCACTTGGATTAGCCGTTTTCTCATCATTCCACTCATTGCTCTGCACTGAGGCCACCCAAAGATCCAAGATACAGTTTTCCACATAACCCTGATTCAGAAGATCTAAACTTGCTATTAAGAGTATATACACATAAATATTCATATTTGCAAAGAGAAGACGGACATTAAGATGTATTTTAATAGTCTGACAAAAAACTTCAAATCGTTGCACCAACCTGCTTCTCCTTTAAATTTGCAAAAAAAAAAAAAAACATCTGTCATCAAAAAAGCTTGAAAGCCACAAACAGCTGACTGTCAAATTGCAGACATATTTGCACAGAAACATCAGAGATTGTTACTGAGCTCTGTGGTTGAATGCCACAGTGCATGAGCAAAATAATCGCATTGATGATTTTTTTTCTCAAACGATTCCAACAGATTATTTTAGCAATAATATAAGCATTAATATTCACATGGAGGTCACTAAAGTTCTCACCATCAGTTAGATACTAATCTGTAGCATTTTCAGCACACCTACGTGTTTAGAAAGTCCTGGCAGGTGTAGCCAAAACGTTGTCACCAACACTGGAATAAAGTGAGAAGCTCGGACGTAGTAAGAAACAGGTGAAGTGAAACATCAGCTGTTCGGTTGGCGTTCAGATAGATCAGAACTGTGGGATGGTCATGAGGGGAGTGGTTAGGGCCTACAGGAAGTGGCCCGGGGAAGGACAATCATGAAACCCACAGCTCTTGTTTCTCCTTCAGCTGTAACGACCACATCTGACACAGCCGCCCACTGCTGCTCATTCTCAGCCACCGCGTGTGCAGCTGTTTGTCTGGATGGATCTGTGTGCAGGGTCATGTCTGCTGCTGCTGACCCTTGATGCTGTGTTCCTGGTGCTCGGGGCCTGTTGTGCTGCTCAGGTCAAAACCACTCATTTACGTGTCTCATGGTGGGGTATGAATTTCTCCCTCAGCTGTCCTGCATCCTGAAGGAATCATGGAGACCTCAACACATTAGTTTCCACATTTATTTTGCTAAAAAGCGGCTTCTCCAGGAACAAGATCTATCATCGTCTTTGGTCCATGTCTGATCTTGGATCTGGAGTCAGTTTACTGAGTTAACAAGTTTCAGGATGGAGAAACAAAAATGAGTCATCATCATCACAAGGAAGACGCAGCCACACCTGTTTGACCAGAAGTTGGTCATTGTGGCTTTGTTTGTCGTTCATATTTAGTGAGGAACAGGTGGTGGTAACATTTCTGTTGTTAGACATTTATTTAATGATTAAAGGTGTGGTTCACTGAAAAACTATTTTTTAAATAATAATTTCTGATTATAGTCAGTCACACTGAGATTTTCATACAGGCATGAAAATAGCCTCCTACACCGATCTCCTGTGTCGGTACAAGATCTGCTTGGGTGCAAGATCGGCTCGGGGTCCGTCGACTGCCGGTGACGTCAAAGTAGTTAATTGGCTGAACATGAACCTTACGGAATTACGTAATCACGTCACGTTGTTATCACGTTACGTTGGCCCAGGCAAATTTTTCTGTTGGAAAGATGGACAACTTTTACAAAGAAATCCATCATTACCTCTTTGAAAATACACTTTTAGCATAGAGCTGCATGTATATTAGGGCTGAACGATTAACTGCATGTGCAATTAAATTGCAATGTGACAAAAGGAGATTTTCTAATCGCAAAGGCTGCAATTTGGCAGCGAGTGGTTAGCGCAATGCTAATATACGTGGAAAAACCCATAGGAATGCTAATATCACAGATTACATTCTTACAAATTATGAATTAGAAACGTGCCAAATGATTACATCTGGAGTCTAATAGAAAGTAAAACTACCATCAATCAAATAAGTACAGACAGGTATTTTAGTAAAGCCAGAAAACTTTTAACTCCAGAGTTTTGGCTAGCAGCTATGAGCGTAACTGAACTACGCATGGACAAGACGTCAAAAACTCTAAACACAAAATACTTCAATAAACAGGACACACTTCTTTCCTGCAAATACAATTTCACAGGTGTTGCTAATACCTATGATCCTTCAAGGGATGTGCTCAAAGAGGAGTTCAACATTATGAATACAACATAGTGTTTTATTTTACAAATACCATTATAAACACAAACTTACGTCGTAAGAAACATTATTTTAATAACAAAACTGCTAAATTCTTTCCAACAGTATAAAGATGCGTGGTGTATTTTGTCCGAGTGGGTTTGCGGTACTTTGACGTCATCGGCAGTCGAAGGACCCCGAGCCGATCTTGCACCCGAGCAGATCCTGTACCGACACCTGCATTAGCTTCTGATAGAAAATAGAAGGTGGAACTCTAGGATTAGAAAAGCCTGACAGATCTACGTCACACTGTCACCTAACCTGCCAGCCATTTTCTGAACACAAAGCCCCTGACCGCCAGCATTTTTGAGCATTTTTCTTATTTTTTGAAGAGACACTGAACATTGTGCTCTGCCTGTGTAAAAACCAAAACTACCCAAACGAAAGAGTATTCCTGAATCAGGAAAAATCAGCGTATTTCTAGCTTTTTCCGTTCTTTCACAATCCGTTGTCAAAATGTGAGCTGCAGAAGATTTTCCAGTTTGCGTTTCACTTTTTTCAGAGGCGTCCCAAAACGATCTCGTAATTCATGGATTGTCTGCTTCCTGATCAGGTGACGTGTGGCAAACATGGGTGGCATTCAACTTTAGAGCAGTGATGTTTACACTCAAGGTGTGCAAGCTCGTTCCCAAGCCCGCCCTGTTAAAAAACGCAACTGACGACTTTAGTCATCAATGGGAGTGAATGGGTTAACAATCATAAACTCACCCATCTTGACTCATGACGGAGACGGCTGTTGATGGTTTAGCGTCCAGTAAACAGCAGAGAATGTCTCGACTATTAGAAGCTAACCATTAACATTAGCAACTCCACCACACAGCAGAACTCCTTCAGGCTTGTGACATTACTGGACATGAAACATCAACGTTGCAACGCAAAAAGTCATATTGCTATTATCCCATTCATTCCTATTAGAGAGTTCTCGAACTGTGTTACCAAGACTGTGGGGAATCATTCATGCTGGAGGAGCCTTAATAAAGAACCTTTCACTTAAACCACTATGAACTTTCATTTTACACGTTTATTACAGAATTTAATAAAATATGCACTTTTATTTATAGATGATAACTAGCCTAGAAATGTAGACGGACAGGAGTAGAAGCAAAATGATTTTGGTCTGCAGGTCGGTCTAGCCTTGGCACCTCCGCAGCCCCAACCAGTCTAGTGGTTTACCAATCACAGCGCTCCATCGGTTTGGCGGGCCAATCCCAGCGCTTTATCAGTTTGGCGGGCCAAGCCCAGCGCTCTATGTGTTTCGTGGTTGGGATGTTACTTCAATTAAGCAAAACTAAGATGGCGACGGTTTATTTGAAATGGTTTTAGCATCAACTTTGGACTATTTAGATTTGGGCTTTTCTTTGAGTCAAGAGCAGATAGAGGTACTTAAGTCCTTTCTTTAGAAAAAGGACTCGCATCTTCTTTGACAGTGTATGGTGAACTGCCCCGTTGAATGACATCCGTAGCTGTGAACACATCATGTAGTTTGTTGTCCAATAGCATGCATGGACAGTGTGGAAGACAACCGTAAATCCCGCCCCACGACTGAGATCCGCCAATGGGTTGTGGTCATCCTACATATCCACTTATATAAGATGGCTTGCCAGGCTAGATGACAACAACACAGACTAGCAATTACCTCATCAGTGCTGTAAGAGGTAAACTATTTCTCAGAACAGAGGCTGTTCAGGAAGCTATTTACAATGCGTAAACTTTTAATTTAAAATTTACACAGAAACACATTTAAAAAAAGATAACTTCAACAAACCAACCTGGTGGTATGCACATTCTCAACAGTGCTAAAGCTCGAAGGCCAGTGGCAACTTTATACCTGAATCTGTTATTTGGGTTATTGTAACTGAGAGGATTTGAGTCAATGCAGAACAAAGCAACTAGAAGTTGAGTGGGGGGGCAGAGGGGGCACTTATGAGAATTCCAATAGTGTGCAAAGATCATTTTTCAAGCTAGCATGAAATAATGTTGATCTGGACCAGAATTTAATAAGTTCCTTCTTTGATCATGCTCCACCTCTCTATCAGGTTTCATGAACATCTGTCTAGGTGGGTTTTGCATCATGTTGCTGACAGACTGATCTAAAGCAATCTCAGGCTATTTAAATTGATCTACTTTCCTCATAAGAGGGAATTCATCTAGAAATTATACTGTGCTGTACGTACACAAAGCAGCTATGTGGAGTTAAACGTTCCAGCACTGCACTTTATCGCTGATACTGGTGACAGTTCATTTTAAATACATAAACGTTTGATAGCTCTAAGCTGTTTTTTCACATAAATCATCCAACAGGAATGCCCTAAAATGTCATTACAAGGACAACCAGGAAGTAAATTTATCACAAAAAGGCCTGAAGCATTTGGGAAGTGCTTCAGTTTCACCATATGGTGAAGATTTCACTCCAGGCAACAAAAAAAAAAAAAAAAAAAAAAAAAAAAGCCTCCTGATTTCCATCTCTGACTCAGCAAAATCCATTTGCCCTTCCTTGCTCTGCTCACCAGATGTGGCAAAGATGCATTTTCTGAGCACATCTCAAGAACTAACTGTAAACCATCATTTTAGGACATTAGCATTGATATGTGGCACACATGGGGCTCAAGGTTAAGCACATTATTCTAAGCACATGGAGGATTGCATCACCTCCTCATTTCATCACAATTAGCAAACGGTGTCCAGCCGTCGGAACCTTTTCCTGCACAAATCATCGTTGCCAGCTATTTCCACAGCCCATGTGCACATTTTCATCACTGATCTCTGAACTCTCCATGCTGGACGCCTTCCTACTGGGTCACAGTGACAGAAAACATACTGTTTCAGCAAGGCTTGAAACAAGGAAAAACGTTACCATGCACACAGCCTAAAACCAGGCACGACCATTTCCTGAAAGCAGAGAGACTTGAAACTTTCCCAGAAGTTATGTAACGTTGCCAATATTTAGTTTAAAAGGAAAGCTATAAATTAAACTAGACTGGCATGGAGGCAGCCAAACTGAGGCAGATTTTCCAAAATGCCTTCTAGTTTCCATCTTCTACCAATTGTAAACCAGCCGAGTGCCGATAATGGTTCCAACTTACCAGAATCTCCGCCCCCCAACCCCCCACCAAACAGGCAGTTCAGTTTCATTTTGTACTGGTTAGTTATGAATGTAGTTAGCTCACCACAGGCCTCTTCCCATACTTGCCAACAAGCTATTACAAGATCAGTAAAAAAAAAACATAAAAGCACAGAAAATAACTGGACACACAAAAAAGCAATGACTGGAGGTGAGTCACAGAGGAAAAATAAAACCCTGGTTGCTTTTCTGAATTGGTTGTACCATTTATCATGCACTGTGGGAGGTCATTTAAGGACAGAGGCGGACAGGGACAGTCTTCTACTGATGCAGAACCTTTTACACGCTGTTTATAGAAATGATAAGAGAGACATTCCTTTGGTGGTCCTTTTAGTGAACTACAGAAGCGTCAAATAGCCCAGGAGCAGGAAGATGACCACCACGTTCTCATTAAAGCTGTTATAGCAAATTTGGATAGCAAATTAGCTTAAAACAGTTTTTCATGCCTCTTAACAAAGCTCTCCCAAAGTTAGTTCTAGTTATAAATAGGGATGGGTACCTTTGACATTTGAATCGATTCGGTACTAATTCCCGGTACCTAGGAATCGATACCGGTACTTAACGGTACCAATTTTCGATACTTTTGAGTGTTTATTAATTCTCTTTTAAAATTAAATATAATTTTTTCTCAATATATAACAATATTTGATAAATATCACGATAAATAACATACGACTGTTTGTATTTTAACATCGTCCTTGTAGTTTTATAAGCTGATAATTAAACTGAAGCAAACATCTTTACTGTGAACTAAATTTACTGTGTATCTTCATTCCTTTTGCCGTCTCTTTTCTTTTGATTTGTCCTACTGGGAAGTTAGAATTTCCGAGGAGAAAGCGAACGCACCATTAGCTGATAACGACGGTGGCAATGGAAGCTAACATATCAAGCTAACGTTATCTTACGTAACAAAATAGCCATTTTCGCTTCGAACCGTTCTTTGGTTTGACGTTGTTTCAGGTGTCATCAAGGTTATAAAACTTACAGATGCTATGAATGCTACTAGAGTGTAGCTCACCTTGTAAGATGTCTGACTCCCATGCAGAAAACTTGGGTTTGATTCTGGGTGTGAACATAGTTTATTTAGAGTTTCTTTTTTACATTAATGGTATATTTTTTTACAGTAAGATGCCCAAATTTTTATTTGAGACTCGCCAAACGGCATTGAATTCACAGATAAAAAAGATGTGGGTTCAACTTTCATTTTGGAACAATTTTTCAAGCAAGGGAAGGGAATGATCTGAGCATGCAGGAGGACTGACCCATCATAAACCTTTGTCGGCTGTGCTGAAGAGAAAGGTACAGAACCAAATTAATTAATTAGCTGCGCATTCTCCTGTCCTCTGCCCCCCCCCCCCCCACACACACACACACAGGACTGTCTCAGCTGTTATTTTCGTTAAGGACTGTGCACGTACAGCACGCGCGCCTCGTGCACGAGCCTACTATTGAAGCTGCCGTTACGCTTTTGGCCTGAGGGGGCAATCGCGAGCATAAAAATTCAAAACTCCGTAAAGTCCCTTTAAGCTTTATCTTGGAAGAAAGTACACATACTGATGAATAACAATAGGTTATGTTGCTAGGTTTGTCACAAGGTGCTTTTTGGAAAAAAAAGTCATTAAGGGAGTCTGAAAAGTCATTAGAAATAGCCCAATTTATAGCCCCAACAACAGTTTCCAATTGCAAAACAAGTTGTTCTAGAACCCCTTTGATTTTAGAATGAGGTTAGGATTAGGAATAGTTGGAACCACTGATGACTAATGTCTGTCCACTACCGGCATGTTTCTGTGTAGTTGAGCTGACCACAATCCTCTTTCCTGTTTCCACCAGATCCTCTGCATGTGCCTGACCAGCTAACAAACTATTATGTTCCCAGATCAATAAAGATGATGAATGCTAAATGACTGGTCACACTTAAAACAGATGAAGGGGCATGAGCGGTGACTCAGATATGAGAAATGTCGCGTTAAAGCCTGGAACTGTTTTCTCAGTACGAGTCTAAAAGAGCTAAGCAGGAACTTAATGAAGAAAGGTCAAAGCACAAAACTGGATCTGAAGTAAGTAAAAAAAAAAAGAGCCAAACACATGATGCAGCAGGCCGAGTGGGGTCGGTCATTACAGACCTCCGGCATATTGGTTTATTTGTTCAAATCCTAAAATGTGCTGAACGGACCCACAGGGACTTTCATGGCTATCATTCATTCACCAGAGTTACAACATGAATGAGAGAGGCTCTTTCTTACTCTGGAGTTCAGCTATGACCTCCAGATAATGTAAGGCAGGACTGCTCCAGCTCTCCAGCACTCGGAGGGAAATCCTTCGAACCCCGAGGCGATACGCTTCGTGATCTGAGCTCTGCTTAATCAAGATTTATGAACGCGAAGCAGCATTAAAGAGCCAACACTAAGCACCAGTGACAATCAATAACACATGGGCTTAAAGCGGAGCCTGATAGTGCAGGGGAGACTGTTTTAGTGAGAAACGTGTAAACAGAACCAGTCTCATCGATGGGAAACCAGTGGAAACACTTCTTGTTCAAGCAGCAGAGTCTAGTTTTAACTTTTAACTGATTGCTTTATTCTATTCATTCAGTCACAGCTTTTTATGAAGCTGTCAAACTGATAGCATATGTGGGTTCCTGCTTTGGACTGAATTTGTCTTCAGGGTTTGCAAAAATGATCAGAAGTAGAATATGTTTTAAAGAATATTCTATCATTTTAATAACTTCTGGGGAGAAAATAACCCTCGATCTGTCAGTGACACAGAATAAGACGAACCATTTTCACATTTGCATGTCAGCTAATAAGCTAAAGCTAATCCTAAAAATCATTAGCTAAAAGGATAAACCTGTCCTCAGATCTCTAAACTGTCACAATCAGGCAGCGGTTTAGTCATTTGGAAGACTCTGAGACAAACGTAACCGCTGCAGAGGGGGAAACAGACTGCTCAGACAGAGACTTTCCAAAACACAGTCTGCAAACTAAACAGCAGTATCATCATGTCTCCCTGTCATCACTATTCTCCCAGTCACATCAACAATGGAAGCCATGCTGAAGAGTGGGAAACATCAAAAGCAGATTCAGCTCTTTGATGATGGATCTACTTCTATACATATAAAACAAGCTACTTAAAATTCAACTCCAAAGCTGGAGCAACTATGATTTCAATCCATTAGTGAGAAAGTGTCTGTGAACGTTATTGATTCAGCATCATTAGATTACCTTGATCTGCTCAGGAACAGTTTCCTGAAATCCCAAAGCAGCATTCTGAATTAGTGCAGGAATGGAGCTGAGCAGTGCATGCAAGAGCTTGTGTCTCCCAGGTCTTTAAGAATGAACCCAATGAACTCCCAGTGGTGCCTGGGAAAAGAATCCCAGACAGCTCAATCTTACAGTAACACTGCCCTCTAGTGGGCTGAATGCGTCAACGTTTCCCCTGTAAGTCGAAATAGCTGAACAGCTGCAGCCTGAAGTTTAGAAAACACAACTATTAAGCCGGGAGGTTTGCTGCTTTGGTTTGTTAACAGAGGATGCTACAAGACCAGAAGTAGAGGGATCATAAAAACTGGAATTATTTCAGACTTCCAGAGGATGGATTGGTCACCAATCATTGGTGTCAACAATGAAGTAACTCCTCACCAACAAAACCCGCCCAGAGATTAGACCGCTGCGGACGGGAGGAGCGTGTTCTCCGAATCATCTTTCTTGTTCTTTTGAAGATTAGAGAAGAAAATCAAATTGTTCTCCCTCAGTGGGGAAACTTTAGTGTCAGGATTTTTCCGTGGAAGAAAAGGTGAGCACTCTCATCAACCCCGTGTCCTGAAGCACCCTATGGCCATTAGTGTGTGTGTGTGTGTGGTTGGGAGTGGACTCTCTCACAGTTCAGGCTCAGAACAGCCAGTACCTAAACATCCTCCCAGAGGAATTCCTCCAACCATTCGATAACTCCTGTGATCAGCCTTTTCCAGTATGACGAAGCTGCGAGGCACAACTGAGAGACACATTTTGGGTCCATGTCCAGGAAACCCCTTATACCGAAATCCATCTGAGGTAGTGGAACAAAACAAAAAAAACCCTACTAATTCCAAGTATTGACAATAAATAAATAAATAAACAAACGGGCGGGCTGCCATCATTTTGGCCCTGAAGACAGTCGCCTGGTTGTCTAGTTCAAAAAAGGTCCAAAAACTCCAAATAATCACTCTCTGCATAAACAGGGTATCTGCAGGTTTAAGGGAGCCAAATTTAAGACTTTTTAAGACCTTTTTTAAGGCCACTTTGACCAAATTTAAGCTATTTTTTAAAATTAAATTTAAGCTATAAGTTCCAGCTATTGCCTGGAACCGGTGCTAACCACGTTGCGAATTTGGGATTAACCATCCAGTTACCATTAAACTTGCACTTCCCCATGGCGCACGCTCCCACTAGCTTAACCATGAGCTTAACCAGCTAATGTGCTCATCTAAAAATAGCCCCCTTTCACAACCAACTGAATGTGTACGGTTCCGCTTACGCCAACATCGTACACAAAAAATGCTGAACACTAACAAGAAATTCACGAAAATTTTATAGAAATAAAATAATCTTGTTTATTGGGTCTTTGGTAATTTAAGACCTCTGGAAACTGTATTTAAGGATTATTTGTCATTTTTAAGGATTTTTAAGGCCTTAAATTTGGAAAAGTAAATTTAAGACTTTTTAAGACTTTTTAAGGACCCGCGGATACCCTGATAAACTTAATGACAATAAAAGTCTTTAAAACCAATTAGCTGCTTGTTTTTAACTCCCCAGTAACCATAGAAACATCTGGCAAGATCGAAAAGCCTAGCCAGTCCTTTTCAGATGTTTTTGTTGCAGTTGTACATCATGGTACAAAAAAAAAACAACAACCTTTGAACAAATTGTGAGGAAAGTGTACAAAATAAACAGAGATGGAATCATTTCCTTTGGTTTGACCTCAACTAACAACAACAAGCACAAATGGAGCATCAGTTTGAAGATAATCGGATTTATTCTAGTTGAGAAAATGAAACCGATCCCACAAACAGGCAGAAAACAAGGTTGTTGCTGCACACCAGCGGTCCGTGAACTCGTCTCTACCGTAACTGTTAAATTAAACATCAACTTCATGACTTTGCTGTCAACGTGTGGAGTTTATGAACTACGCAGCTGATTATTCTTCTAGAATGCAGAACAAATAACACGTTAAAACTCTTAAAATGATAAAAGTGTGAAAAATAAATATGGAACTATATGACGAGTAGCATCACTGTACTTATAGGACAGAACTTCATAAATTTTTTACAGAAATTCGCTGTGCGAAAAATTAAAGATTAAGCCGAATTTACAATTTCTATACGAACAGAGAATCTACAAACAAAACTGTTTACAACTTAAGATTCCATTTACAACCTTCATGTAACGTGAATATTTTTGATGCTACCTTATATGACGTATTTACTGCAACTAAAGCCCTATGTGAGAAAATTAAAAGCCTAATGCTAATTAAATATTCTACTACACTAAACATGTCAGCTAGAAAAACAGGAACCAGAATGTTCCACGTTTTGTTGATGAGTCTGCAACATGTCTGGCTCACAGTTCAACGTCAGCGAACTGGTCGGGCTCAGGCCGGGCGTGGAGGGGAACGCATGGGATGGGGCGTGTGTGGTGAATGGCCGGGATGTAGGCGTTGGTCACCGGCACGTCCGCCATGGCCGGTCGAAGCGACAGATCCCGCAACAAGAAGTGGATCACATCCTCGGGATCTGGAGGTTGAACAGAAACCATAATCATACCCGACATCGATAACAAATAACAACATGGGGGTTCAACTGTTTGGTTTAACAAGACAGTGTCAGAAAGGCCAGGAGGCCACGTCGACCACTTCAGATTAGTGTTGTCAAAAAAATCGATACCTAGATATAAATCGATACTAAAAGTGGCATCTAAACTAAATATTCCATCCCTGTGGTATCGATATTATGGACCATTATACACAGCCTTCTTCAAGTACACCGACACGCACGACAGCCAGATGCCGTAAAGCAACCTCCGCCTCCCAGACAAACAGAAGAAGAAGACGCCGCATGGCTACATTGCAATTTCCCACGCGAGTTGTCTCCGATCCAAGTTTTGTCTGCCAAATAAATAAACAAAAACATAAACAGCGAATTTGGGAGGCGCTTCACAGCCCAACTTAATTAGCATACCAAGTCCGACACGTAGTTGTATATTCACGCTTATGTGCTTAAAGGAAAACTCCCGTTTATTGCAACCCGGACTTAATTTCTAGCATGCAGTACGTTTGTTTACTCACGCTGACAACTTTGGTGCTACTTGGATTCCCCGGGGTATTTAGATCCATCGGCGAATCGCCGTCAGCGTATATCCATATAACGGGTGCGGACGGGCACCCATGGAGCAGCCTCGAAATAAGACATTATCTGCACCAGAACATCTCAATGTCGAAAGGTTTTGTTAGGAATCATTAACGTGATTCCCCTGTTCGTTTGGAGCGGGTCTGGGATTTCCAGGCGTGAACAGACTAGCCGCGGCTAATCTAACCGGCGCTTTTAATGACGTCACTGCCGTGCGCCGATCTGTTTTTATCAAGATTACCGGTAGATGTACCTTTGTCCTACTGTGGACAAATTCGTTTTCTCCCTTTATTGACCAACAGAGTTGTTCAAAAGTACAGAACAAAACATATGGCATTACAGCTTATGACAAAAATGCACCTTAAACAGAGTTTAAGCAGCAAAACATCACTCTGCAAATAGTGTATATATAGTGAGACAAGTCATGATTTAAAGTGTTAACTTTCACCAGTTTTTGTATGCACGTTTTAAAAAATGTTGATACTTGAAAGGTTTAAGCACTTAATACACTTAATTCTTAACATTTAATTTTTGCAATATAAATTGAGGAATGTTATTTTTTGAATAAACGTGTTCAATAAATTGGTGTTTTTAAATAGTATCGAAATCGAGTATCGAGTTTTTCTTCCAGTATCAAATCGAGTTTGAAATTTTATTATCGTGACAACCCTACTTCAGATTGCGATGTTGTTTTGTATTTGTCAGGAAATACCATATGGTATGATGCCAAAGCACATCTTTTCCCAGTTTTTGGCTTCGACCTCTTGGATTTCCTTCTCCCAGTCTTCCTCCTCTTGCTGTGGCATCGGGGGCGGAGCTTTATCTGAAGAGGAGGCTTTGTCATCTCTGCAAAAGGGTGCAGGTTACTGGAGCTTAAAGCACGATCACTTAGAACACTTTACATGTCTGAGCTTCAGATGAACCCTGCTGACAAACCCGTGGTGAATGAATGAACAAATACATGTGGCTGATGCTGACACGTAAAGATTCACCTCTCTTTGTGTCTAAAGTTTTTCTTTCTCCTTGGATTCTTCTTTGGTGCCGATGAACCGGGATCTGGTGCCGCTTGTTCCGACTTACCACTCAGATGATCATCACCTGGCTTGGTGGCACCTTTGGTAGGGATACCGTCCAGAACCTTTACGTCTCCTACCCTTCCAGCTGCTGAGGCACTGCCCACTGGGGAAAACGGGTACTTTGGTCTCCTGTAATTCCTTGGATGAGGTGGTTTTGTGCTCCTGTATCCATGGTGTCCATAACCGTTCACCAGGCAGGGTGGTTTGGGAAAATCCAGTGAGCCAACTTTTGAGCTCTCACTGGTTCTAGTGGCATACCGATTTACTGCTCTGTTCACCAAACGCCTGCCTGGGATCTGACTTTTGAGGCGATGGTTGGTTTCACATGAGTGGTCGTATAATCCCTTCTGTCGACCCTCCAAGTTCAGACTACTCTGAGGCATCACGATACCTGTGACACACAGTTTAAGGGTCTCATCAAGAGTGTGCAAAACCTATTTTAAACAATATTTCCTTGATCAGAGAGCTGTCAGAGTATGGCTGCTGGTGACATTTGATCAGCGTTTACAAATAGCTATAGCTCCACATAGAGCATTAGACATTAGACTAAGTATTTTCCTCCGTACGGATTTCTTCAGTTTCTGCATGTTGGTTTGGTTGGTATGATGCAGTTTCTGTAATGCTGTTATAGTTTTACTCCGGATGTAACGGAGACTGAAACGGATCTGCAGGGCTTTAAATGTCGCTCTGGGTCCTTCTGTTCTTGAATTCCGTGAACGAGGCATGACGTGTTTCTTTTAGAGATCATTTAGCCTATTTCATGTTGTCAGAAAGGTTCAACTGAAGAGATTTCCTAATGCTAAAGGTCTGGCAGTAGTCAGGTGTGGGTGTGGTGCTGACCTCAGCTCATATTAAAAACAAGCATTCCTTCATTCCTGCTGCTTTTTGTGATTTGCACATTTTTCTGTTGTCATTCTAACTGCACACACTCATTACTGCATTTGCAGTTTTCCCATCCCCAGTAAATAATATTCCATCTTGTTTTTAATCCACACAGTATTTTTTTATTTCTAAAAATCAATACAAGGATTTTCTATTCTACTCAATTTTGTTATGTTAAAGGATGGTTAACAGGAGACATTATTGCATATAATTTCCCTGTCATCGATGAAATGATCAACGCATTTTCTACTTATTCAGGTTATCTAATAAGGATATCTATTTCCTTAATTTAGATACTCACCTGTGACAAAAAAACG
The DNA here is from genome assembly GCF_043380555.1 of Nothobranchius furzeri. Taxonomy (NCBI): domain Eukaryota; kingdom Metazoa; phylum Chordata; class Actinopteri; order Cyprinodontiformes; family Nothobranchiidae; genus Nothobranchius; species Nothobranchius furzeri. The sequence continues at coordinate 75,164,797 of NC_091747.1, read as the reverse complement.
CCTAATCTGCAGGGGGAAATACTTTTCACAGCACGTATTCAACCTTTTCACTCCTGTTGAATTCCTTTATAAGGAACATTGAAATGAGTGGGAAAATCCCTGACTAAACAGCAAAAACTCGTTGATGTTTCTATTTTTTTATTTATGAATTTTTTATGGAGTCACTATTTTGTTTTTGATTGAGGAACTGCTTCATGTGTTGGCCTTATTGAACGCAACACGATATGATTGCATAGCAAGAGATTCCTTCTCTCATCGACTAAACGCTTTTAATCGCCGGTCCAAATCTTCTATGTCGATTGATCGCTGACCTTGAAAGGTATGGGGACATTGCTGGTCATTTTATTGCCCATGTCATCTTTATTTGACACAGAAGAACAAGCAACAGCCCTTCTCCACATTAAAAGAACCCAAATAAGATATTGTCACCGAAAATGCACTTTGTCATCAACGAGCAGTCATTTCACTTCGTCTGTTCATCACAACCCCAAACATGTTCTTTTAGCTAGCTAACGTCAGCGTTAGCTTCATGCTAATTCACGCACTGAATAGATAAAACACGATAATCGAGTGACTTAAACATACGGGATGAACCAAATATGAGCTAAAAATAATATATATATATTTTACTTCTTACCTGTCCTGATGCCAAAGATTAATCTGCCCCGAACAGACTGGCCCAACCGGAGAGAGCTAACAACAAGCTGCCGCTAAGTGGTGCCAACACACATCATTTGATCCCCCCTTTGAACTGAACACAGGTGTTGTGCCGAAATGTGCATCCTTTGTTGTGAGAAGGCGCATATTAGTGAGGTGAGGCAGCATTTGAATAAATGTGCACCAGTTTATCTGTGTGCTTCTTTACAAAATGATGGTTTATGGGCAAATAAATAAAACAAGTGGCTGTTTGTTTTATTTGACGTATCAGTATTAAACCTTTAAAAGGTTTGCAATTTTGAGTCACATTTGTGCGTTTTTTAAACCAACAGCAAAATAATTTAAGCAAGCACGAAAATAATATAAAAGAATACCCACTCAAGCAATAGTATCAAACGCGTTTAAACGAATTTATATTCAAAAACAAAACTTTTTCAGGAAAAGCACAGATAACTATAAACGGCCCTTGTCAGGTGACTATTGGGTGCTGTAGCGCGTTGCATGATGGGATAGCTAAGTGTATAAACAAAGGAAGTGCCGGTCATTTGTGTTGTTGTGATCATATAAACCTCCAGAAAAATGGTACTTTCATGTTGTGTGAAGGGCTGCCATGCTATCTTTACGAGGAGGCAAAAAAGTAAAATGAAGGCAGGGATCGTGTTAACCGGATATTTCCGGTTTTGACTGTTTATTTTGATGGAGAAATCTTAAGGCTGTTGGTCATTCTGACAACCTGTATTTACCCCGCTGCATGCAGGTGTGAAGACATTTTAAACGTTACGCTCAGAGAACATCACAGACGTAACAAGAAAACAAGAAAAGATTCCCATCAGAACATCTGAGCATTTTCTCAGTCCTGGACACCATGATAGGCACAGCTCACTATCAGCACGCTGAGGAGCTGTGGAAGCAGCTTGAAGCATGTCTGTGGGTCACAGACCAGCTTCAGAACCAGAACACGGCAGGTAAAACGTTCCTACTTCAAGTTAAATCGTTTCATTGTAACATCAACATGTTGCTGGACAGCTTGTTTAGACTAAATGTAATTGTGAATTTGTATTTTTCATTATGTGAGAAATGAAAATGACAGGAGGAAACGAACATGACCATGTTTTAAACTACAGTATGTCGGTCAAAATGTAAACAAACACGTCTAGCACGACTTCTTACCTGTTTATAACTTATATTGATAATGACTTATTGCAGCGCCTGTGTTGGAGTAATGTTTCTGGGTGGCTACATTTTACTTTTACTTGATTATAAATATGTTGAGGTAGTGCTATAGTCATATATTTTCAGTAGTAATGAAACGTCTGAGCTCTGTTTGTTTTCCTTGAGGTCGTAGGGATCTACAATGTTGATTGTAGACCATTTCTGGAAACACATCTCTGTCCTCCTTCAGAAGTTTATTCGTGTAAGGGATTTGTTCGTCCTTGTTGTTTTTATCCATTCTTTTGGCTCGCTTCAACTTCAGCTATGGTTTCCCCTAGCAACGCGAGTCATCATACACCTAAAATGACAGGGGTGTGTTGTTGACTGGAAAGTCACATGTTTGACAAGGACCTATTGTTTTTGTTTACTTCTGCAATTTGCTGCTGTTTTGACAGGTGAGCACAGGTGAGCACACATGCTCTTTTTAACACAAAGCTATGGGGTGTTATATATGGGGTGCCATTTGTAAAGTACAACAGGCCTATCATAAGAGAATAAAATGGGAGTTCATTTTTCAACGTTTTGTCTTCATTTTGTTATTCATACATGTACAAATCTTAAGATTCCCAACTAAATAATGTGTTAGCAAGCTAAATATACCATTTAGAGTAAAATATTTATTTAGTTTGTAAAATAAATATTTAGCTCCAAATTCAATATTTATTTTCCAAAATAAACATTTAGATACCAGCTAAACATTTTTTGGATAATAAATAATTTTATTATTATTCCCAAAATAAATATTTATTTAGTAAATTAAATAATTATTTAGTAAATTAAATAATTATTTTAAAAAAACTAAATATTTAGATCTGACCTTAATATTTAATTTTTAAAATAAAGATGTATCTTTTTAACATTTATAAATGAATGAATAACATGGCAAAAATATGACTTTGAAAAATGAACACACACTTTTTGAAATCTTATCATAGGCTAAATAACCCCAAACCCAGCGCCTTGGTCTCCCTGACAGGGCTGCGGAAGGCGCTTTATAAATAAAGCTTTGATTGCTGGTAAATTATGACTGTTTGGCTTTACAAATGGCACTAGAACATTATTATTATTATTATTATTATTATTATTATTATTATTATTATTATTATTATTACATAACTCAGCCAACGAAAAGAGACCCAGTTGGATGCTAAAACTGGAGAGAACCTTCTGGTACGTAGTTTAAAACAACGTCCCCAAATAAAAGAGCATTTATTGTCTGACTGTCATCCTGCTTAAAGTATCTTTCTGGAGTTTTCCCCTTTCAGACATTATGAATGTTTTTTCAAAAATCTGTAAAAGTGATTATCTTATCATTGTAGCGTCATGAAATCATGAAAGCATCATCATCGTCATCATCATGAAAGCAATACGTCTTTTTTTTCTTGCTAAGCACGCCCGTGCAATAGGAAACTGAGCACCGACCAGAACTAACCAATAGTGTCAGACTACCGCTTACATGCTTTATATTTGAGAAATACCATGGCTGATGCAGTTGATGAACTTTTCATGGACAATTAAGTGTCTAAAATATAAATATATGAGAACACAACATGAAATAAGAATAATACTTGTAAAACAACATGTTTTAGCTCTGTTTGTTGGCAACAGAAGCCTGTTAACTCATTTAGTGCCATTGACGACTAAAGTCGTCATTTGCATTTTTTTTTTACCGTGTGGCCGTCGGAACGAACCCCTTCACCATGAGAACAAACATCCCAGCTCTAAAGCTGATCTTAATCCGCACACGTCACATGACCGGGAAGCAAAAAATCAAGTGTTTGCCAGGAGATCGTTTTGGGTCGCTGCTGTAAAAAAAAAGTGAGGCGCGAAACCGCAAAAGCTTCTGCCGATCACAGTTCAACCACGGATTATGAAAGAATGGATAACACTTGATATGCGAGGATCCTTCCTGATGTAAGAGGTGAGTCTCCTCTTTGTTTTGATTGTTTTGGCGTCGACATCGTCGTAGAGCGCAGCGTCCTGTGACTCTTAAAAAACAGTGAAAACGCTGAAAAACACTGGTGGCAAAGGGCTTTTCTGATCATTAAACGGCTGGCAGTGAATGAGTTAAGTAACAAGAAACGTGAAGTCGCCATCTTAAAAAACGAAGCGAGATTCTGTGTGTGTGATGTGCTTGTCAGCCACTATGGGGCTATCGGATAAGAGAAATACCCCAGAAAGACACTTTAAGGATGACCAGTCATTTTAGCTTCATATTTTATTTTTTAGCCAGTTGAATGAAATTAGAAGGTCAAATGCAAAAGAACACATGTTTGTGGTTATTTTTTAAACATTTTGATGCTCTGTTTGATTTAATTCAAGTCTAAAATGACACAAACAGCTGCTGAGCAAACAGACAAGAGCTGGGAATAAGTTACTATTGCTGGTAATGTTCACTGTTTAAGTAGGAAGACAGTAATTACAAACATATAAAAAGCCAGCTTAAAGCACAGTGAAAATCAGTGGACTAAGTATAATAAAAACAACAGTAAAAATAAGTCATTAAATTATGAAAACGGAACCCGCTGCAGTACCATGAGAAGCGTTGTGCTGTACGGCTATCAGGACACCTAAGCAACAAGAAACTTTTTTAATAAAATGGTATAAAATCATCTTGTACCGGTCTTAAAAAGAGGGGTGTGTGGCACATCAATACAAATGATCACCATTTATAGTCATTAACATGTGTCAGACAGACGGAACGATCCTTCAGAAAACCTGTGTAAATCTAAAGCGTCTCCATCTTGAAAAATGTCCTCCAAAGGCACAGACAGAAGAACGTGTGAGCCATGCAAACCAAAACAAATGGTTTCTGTGCAAGGTAGCAAAACTCGGGTTTAGAAGAATCATTATAATACAGCAGATTGTAACAGTTTCTCCTCCAGTACACAAATATATACACGTACGTTATCGACTAACTACAGAGGTTAAAAGTAAAAATGCTGTTTGGCCACACAGGAAGTGAGTGAAACGTTTAGTTGTACATTCGTGATATTTACAACGCCCACCAGCGTACATTCTGCTGCCCAAAGATGGCGATCAGATGGGTGATCCGGTCTCCTGTGTACTCTCACCATCGATCAGGCCGACGTACATCCACCACACCTTCTGTACATTCACTTCACAACTCTTCTGTGCAAGTTCAACTGGGGTAGACACTGGGAATCGTGTCAGCTTTGTCCCCACTGTTGTGGTTCCAGTTTAAAGACAAACCTTGGTTACATCTTCTGCAACCATCTCCTCCGACCATGGACGTAATTTTCACTTTAGAAGTGGGGGGGACACGGGGGGGGGGGGGGGGGATCTTTACAGTATGCTCTAATGGGAAACAGGCTTCAACACAAATGGTTATTTTCCGCTTGGCCCTAGAGCTCAACCAGTGTCAGTTTAATATAGCGTAATATTGTTTTTGGATGGTAAAAAGTGCAGGGGTCAAAACTTGACTTTGGAAAAAGTGGGGGGGACATGTCCCCCCCCCCCCCCCCCCCCCCCCCCAAAATTACGTCCATGCCTCCGACTCTGATCCAACTAAGGGACACTTGTCAGTGAAAAACATCACTAAGAAGCTGAAACAGGAAGTTCTTCTGCTAAATTCCCTGGAAGACAAATCCTTAAGATTAAAAACGTACCTTTACTGACTTCATTAAAGTATTTTTCTCAAAATATCTTGAACTTTTTCAGACCTCATTTTATACAAAACATGCTTTTCCAAATTACGTGCCAACATTCAGGTCAGGCGGCAGGTCAGCCGCCATATCCGTCTCACACAGGATGACTTTTTTGCTTTTTATCTCGTCTCTTAAAAGTTTGTGCAACTGTTTGAGTATTTATGCTTGAACGCGTTAAATCCAGTGTTTCCCATCAAGTGATTGTGCCTAAATTAGGGCTCAGATTACTCCTGGTTAATAAAAATTGGCTTTTGTTAGAAGAGAAAATGAGATTGTGCCAGTTTTAACAAGAAATCACAACAGCAGAGAATAAAAAGAGTGCAGACTGAAAGGAACAGTTACGTTTGCATAACCATCAGTTCGTAAGCTCGCTGAGGGAATTCCCTTCAGTTAGGCGGAGAAAAGTTCTCAACACCGACCGCAGTGTTTCCAAAAGTCAGAGTGCTTTCTTCCTGTGCAGGTCCCTGTAGACTCACGAAAGACCCGGTTTAACCTCCGCTAGTTCTTTATCTCCAGAATGGAGGGGTTGTGGTCCAGGATGTTCAGGATGATTTTGTCCATGTACTGACGGAGACGTAGGTTAATCTCTTCTTGCTCCTTCAGGGCTTCCATTAACTGTGGAGAAACATCCAACACTTTTAAGGTCAATTTGAGAATAAATGTCGAGTCTATCCTGAAACTTTCAGGGATTTTTTTGTCAGCTATTATTTGGTAGATAGCTTTCTGAACAGCCTCGGTTTGGAGAAATAGTTGCATCCAACAGGACCGATGAGCTAATGGAATGCAGCCATTTGAAAATGTCGGATATTAAAAATTTCACAGCGGCTCAAATAATATTTATGAACATTATAACGTAAACGTAAAAGTTTATAACAACGTTTTCATGAATCCTTGTGGGATTCTGGAGTTGGATGTTTTTGAAGACACTCAGCGTCAGACTCACTTTTAGCTCATTAATCCTGAAGGATGAAAACACTATTTCTCCAAACTGAGGCCCTTAAGGTTAAGGGTTAAGGTTGTCTTTACAGTTTCTCAAATGCTAAAACACATTTCAAACGTTTCCTCCATGTTCCCCAAAGTCTAAACACAACAACCTTTCCCAAAACTACATAAACACCTTCTCCTTCAACAAAACTCAAACTTTCACACTAAAAGAGCAGCTCGAAGCTTTCAAAAAATTAAACACTATACACATCATTACACACTACAGCAAAACAAGTGAAAACACAATGCTCAATTTGTGAGAAGGTTCTTTGTGTCACAACTGCCAATTTGCCCATTTTTTAAAGAAACTTTACAGTTACGGATCTTCTTAGATCTCTGCAGAGGATTAGGCATGTAGATTTGTGAGTTTCATATGAAGAGTATACATCTATAGAAAATTCTGCATGTACACCGCTGTAACACAACTCAATGCAAAAACAGAATCTATTGCACACAACAGTACTCTTGAAAACATGAGCAGGGTGTGAAATGTTTTTATTTACTTTATTCACAACACACACACACACACACACACACACACACACACACACACACACACACACACACACACACACACACACACCACAATCACTGTGCGGCATCATGGCGCTGAGCTGCATTGGGCCACATCACCTCATCCACTCGCAGGCTATATTGTCTCTTGCCAGGCACCGTGGGAAAAATGCCCTGGAATGGCGAATTCATCCTTGTGAGGCCTCCACTGGGATGTCACCACAGGCCAGCTCCATTGCCCTTAGGAGGTTCTCTCTGGTGTATGGCTGTCTGTCATAAACCTTCCATCTCCACGATGAGAAGAACTCCTCTATAGGGTTCAGGAAAGGGGAGTAGGGTGGCAGAAAGACGTTTAAAAAGTGGTTGCTGTTGATGAACCACTCTGATTTGGTTTTTTCTGTGGAAGCGGACATTGTCCCAAATGATCACATAAATGTGATGTGCGGGCCCAGGATGGTGTTGTTGGTGGTCCAGGAGGATGCCTTGTAGCTCCTCTAGGAAGGTGGGGAGATGTTGGGTGTTGTTAGACCCAAGGACAGCATGCCGGTGGACAAGCCCCTCCGAACCCATGGCCGCACAAAGAGTATTATTACCCCCCACCCCATTGGCCAGGAACCTCAGTGATGGCTCTTTGGCCAATGTTGTTACGGCCTCTTTGCCTTCGTTTCTGCAGGTTGAAGCCAGCCTCATCCAGGAAGAGGTACTCATGAGGTCTGGCCATCGCGTCCGACTGTAATATCCTCTGTGAAAATGTGAAAGTGCACAGGTGTTCAGAACAGTCAATCAGGTAGCACAGTATTGTCCAAAACTAATGTAGGCCACTGAGCAACACGGTATATCCACCAACTGTACTATGAACATGATGTATACTTACTTGCACATACTCGTAACATAGGTCTTTGTGTCGCGCTCAAAGGGAACCCTATAGACCTGTTTCATCCACATCTTTTGGCGCCGGAGAACTCTGTCTATTGTGGCCAAGCTGACATCGATGCTCTCAAAGTTGACATTATCGGCAATGACTTTGTCTCTGATCTCCCGGAGTCTGATGAGGTTGTTCTCACCAACCATATCCACAATGATGGTTTCTTGCGCCGCTGTAAATATGGCAACCCTCCCACCTCTATGTGGTATTCTTTCAACCCTAAAGAAAGAAACGTGTGTTGTCAGTTGACATGTTTTACAATAACAACTGATTTGAAACCAATATACTACTTTCACAGGCTTGTAAAACTGTATTGTGACAAAGAAAGCAATAGAGTACAATACCTGTTGTGTTGTCTAAGTGCCCTGATAATGGTGGCCACGGTGAACCTACTCAGGTTTGGACGGACGCCTAAGCCTGGTTAATGCTTCTCCGTCAGCTCCGCAAGGGACAGACACGCACGGATTGACGGAAGCGTTTTGCTCTCATACTTCTCCGTCTCCTGGAGAGTGTTGCAAAGCAATTGCCCGGCAGGACCACAGAGGGCGTAGCGCTGTTCTGTGGTATCCTGTCATGTATCGGTCCAAGATTGTGTGTTTATATTGTGTTTTTTGTGTATATAAGAGACTTTTAACACGGACATATTTGTCTCTCATTCTCCCACCTCTTCATGCGCTCCCCACCTCTAAACCCACGTTTCCTGTAATTTCCGTCCACAAATAAAACGCTTGCTGCGTATCTTTTCACTCCTCCAGTCACGGGAGAATTAAACGTTCATATTTTTAAAGTTTTTTCGCGAGGTATTCTTCAAGCTGCTCCGTGTCTGCCGCTAGTTATCCTCGGCTCTCTTTGCAATGGCGGTGCTGTAAACAACATCGGCGTCCTGACCAATCACAAGCTTGCGTAATCCGTCTCGTTCGACGGATGTTTGAAAAAGTGGGCTCGACTCCGTACGTACTTGCGTGCCTGCCGGAGCCCTACGCAAGGACGGATAATGGCGTTGCGTGTCTCCGCACTGACGCAGACGGAGAAGCATAAATCAGGCTTAAGTCCTCTTCAGCCATTGTCATGCCATGGACAATGACATGGTTAATGACTGTTGCTCGCATCTCTTCTGTTATGATGGTGCGAGATGATTGTCTTGCTCTCCCTCCTGGACCTTCTCCTCTCCCTTGTTGGCCTCCTCCTCTTCCTCATTGGCCTGCTCCTCTTCTTCCATGGCCAGCTCTTCTCCCTCCTTTGACTCGAATTCCTCTTCCCCTGCCTCTGCCTTCATCCATTGTGTTTGTTTGGAATCTTCAGCAAACTGCTCTCTGAACTTGCTTTTATACATGTGGTCACAGCAGTAGCAACAAGTGTCTTCAATTTTGAGTCGTTGTGTGTAATAAATGACGACAGGTGTGTTCAATTAGTGCTGACTGTGGCAAGCATTTGGCATCACGTGAGCTTTCATTTGAGAATATGAGCAGAGTTCTTTTGCAACTTGTGTTTTAGCAAGGAAAAATGTGTTTAGATTTATGAGAACGGAGGATTGTGTTTTGTGAATTGTGTCTTCATGTGAAATGTGTTTATGATGTTGGAAAATGATGGCTAGATTAAGGCCTAGTCCACACGTAGCCGGGTTTTTTTTAAAAACCAATATCCGCTCCTCCAAAAACTTGCATCCACACCACCTTGTTTAAAAAAACTCTATCCACACGTTCCCGGATAAATACGTTGTTAAGGACATGCCAGACCTGTAGGCGGCAGTACTTCCCCCGTTCTTAACCTCGTCCTTCGTCTGTGGTCTTCCGCAAGGAGCAGTAATTCCGCTTGCAAAAACAAACAAGCAAAAAGCGCTTGGACAATTGATAAAGCGAGCGCAGCTCTGAGGGCATCCATGATGTCGGCTAGTGTAAACACAGGTCGCACACGTGATGTCAGCATTTTTTGTCGCGGAAAGTGACGTTGCGGACCTTAAAACTCCGGTTTTGTCCGTCCACACGCAGACACCCAAAACGGAGAAAACGCAGATCTTCACTTTCGCCGGAGTTTTTAAAAAGATCCGTTTTTGTGTGAAAAAACTCCGTTTTCGTGTGGATGACAGACTAAAAAGTAGAAAAGTATCTACGTTTTGGCAGATCCCCGGCTACGTGTGGACAGGGCCTTAGTAAATGTGTTTAGACAACTGGTCATTTGGTTTAGAGGGTTGGCTTTTGTGTTTTAGCATTTGAGAAAAACTGTAATCCCCAAAGGGGAAACTGAATTGCCTTGGACAAGTAAAAAAACTACAACATACACGCACAGGCAAAAAAATAAAAACAAAAATAAAAAATAAAATACATTCACTGGACACTGCTATAAGCCGTGATAGAAGTGTCAAATATACGATCATACAAAATGCTTGTTGTAAAAATGCCCTGCAGCAGGAATAAACGAGTTCCTAAAACGTTCAGTGGAACAACGGGACATTAACATTCACCCACTAAAAGAGCTCCTGAGATCCTTAAAAACCTGATGAAGGGGGTGATCCTCCAGAGACATAACTGCCTCCTTTTGTCGATGATCATGTCAAATGAGTCCAAGCTTTGCCCAACCACTGAGCCAGATTTCTTCAGGAGGCTATTCGGTATTTATTGCTAAAACACAATAGAAATGACCAAAATATGCCATTAAGTCACTGATTAACTCTTCTATACTCAGTAGATGTTTAGGTCTGCATGCATTACACTGTCTGATGTAATGTTAGACTCAATTAAAGTCTTTATTCTGACTAGATCCATACAATTACTTCAAGGCTTTTTCAGCCTGATCCAACTTGGAAAAACAAACTACACTGGAGCGGGTACTGCATGCCTTTGTAATTTCTAGGCTTGACTTCTGCAACTCTCTCTATGCAGGGTTGTGTCAGTCATCACTGCGTCGCCTACAGGTTGTGCAGAACAGCGCCGCCAGGTTCCTGACTGGGACCAGGAAACGGGACCACATCAGTCCGGTTCTGGCCTCCCTGCACTGGCTTCCGATTTGCTATCGCTCACAATTCAAAATCCTCGTCTTTGTTTATCATTTCTTCCAGGGTGGTGGTCCCCCCTATCTAGCCACTCTCCTGAACAAACATTCCTCATCACGCGCTCTGCGCTCCTCTGACCAAGGCCTGCTCGCTGTCCCTCATTCTAGGTGTCGCACTCGCGGGGACCAGGCTTTCTCAGTACTAGCACCGTCACTCTGGAACCAGTTGCCACCCTCAGTTAGGCTGTCCCCATCTCTGCCAGTCTTTAAGAATCACCTAAAAACACACCTTCTCCGCTTGGCGTTTCCAGAACATGTTTGATTTTGGCCCTCTTTTATGTTGAATTTATTTCACAGTTTTCATTGGTTCACTCAATCCAATTGTGTTTCACACATTTGTCCTGTACCAGAATGTTTCATCTATCTTGTAATTTGTATTTTGTAATTTGAATAGCTTTTATTGTTGATTTATTCAATATATTTACCTACAACTGTACCATGTTCAGCGCTTTGGGCTTCCTGACAGGGTTGCGGAAGGCACTTTGATTGATTGATACACAGAAACAGCTGAGCTGTGGCTGAAGTAAGAGGTAGCCATGGAAAAGGAAAGCATTAAGATAGTTTCCATGTTATTGATCTTAAACCACAAACTCCTTTCTTACCTGATCTTTCGAGGCATTATCTATCTCAGCAGCCAGAGACTGGGCCTTGGTCTGGGTGGCAAACAGGCTCTTGGCTTCATACAAGCTGAGACTGAGGATCTGACCGTTCAGATCCTCGTTCTGCTCCCGCAGCTTCTGGTTCTCCTGAAACACACGAGCAGGGTGGAGGGTAAAGGAGAGGAATTCTGCTGTTTGATCTGGAGATTAAAAACAGCAACTGCTCAAGCTTCACTTAAAACACAGTAGAGCAACGTTTAGTGCCTCATCGAGCAGCAAACACACCGTTAATGCGGACGGGTTATGCGTGTTAACTGTTTCCCTGTGCTGCCTGCTGCGGTACGAGTAAGTTGCCTCTAAGGCCCTGTCCACACGTAGCCGGGGATCTGCCAAAACGTAGATATTTTTCTACGTTTTGGCCTGTCATCCACACGAAAACAGAGTTTTTTCACACGAAAACGGATCTTTTTAAAAACTACGGCCAAAGTGAAGATCTGCGTTTTCTCCGTTTTGGGTGTCTGCGTGTGGACAGACAAAACCGGAGTTTTAAGGTCCGCAACGTCACTTTCCGCGACAAAAAAATGCTGACATCACGTGTGCGACCTGTGTTTACACTAGCCGACAGCATGGATGCCCTCAGAGCTGCACTCGCTTTATCAATTGTCCAAGCGCTTTTTGCTTGTTTGTTTTTGCAAGCGGAATTACTGCTCCTTGCGGAAGACCACAGACGAAGGACGAGGTTAAGAACGGGGGAAGTACTGCCGCCTACAGGTCTGGCATGTCCTTAACAACGTATTTATCTGGGTATGCATGGACAGAGTTTTTTTTAAAACGAGGTGGTGTGGATGCAAGTTTTTGGAGGGGCGGATATTCGTTTAAAAAAAACGGCTACGTGTGGACTAGGCCTCAGAGGAAGCCAGTTTGCTTCTCCCTTGTTTTACCGGCAACCATCAAACAAGGGAACTGCAGGGCTGACCCCAGTCAAACCTGGCCAAGGCCGCACTACTCCAGTGTGATTAGTGGTTAATGGGGACTCAAAAGGGCATAGAAGCACTTTTACCATCAGACCAGGGCTGACCCGGGCCCCCGACAACATCAGGAGAGGGAATTCAGGGGAAAGGAAATCCTGGGACATATACTGCTACTCACACACACGCACGCACACACACACACACACACACACTGATTACACAAAACTGTTGCTGAACAGTCCTCTTCACTCTGACACATGGGAACAAATACTAACAAGCTGCAGACAGAAAAAAGAAACATGAAGCCTGAATGCACTTCATCATAATCTCAACATTCTCATAAACAAACAAATAAACAAATAAATAAAAAGTGTAACTTCATTCCAGCATCCCAGACGTTTCATCAGGGCATTAGAAACCACTCGTGTCCAGGAAATGGTTCACACAAACGTTTTAACATTCTTCCTCCTGCCTGAGCCTCATGTCACAGGTTTGACCACAGGTTATACGAGGACACTGACAGTCCTGACTTTCAAAGTAAAAGTTAGCTCAAAGCTCAAAAGTCCAGATGAGTTCTGCTTTCTAAAACCTTTAAACAGACAATGTAGACGCGTAGAAAAGGAGTCACCACAAAAAGAACAGGGTCGGTTTCCATACGACGTTCAGAGATGTGTACAACATTGCCTTCTTACTCAGTTGATTCTCTTTATTTTTGCTGCCAGGACAACAGAGGGCATAGCGCTATTCTGGGGTATCCTGCCACCATTACAGTCATGTATTTGGTCCACAATAGTGCATTTACTATTGTGTTTAGATAGCTTTAATGTATTTCAGATATGTTTTAACACAGCTACATTTGTCCCTCGTTCTCCTCCACCTCTACACGCCATGGGCACCTCTAAATCCACGTTTATCGTCATTTCCATCCAAAAATAAAAACACTTGCCAAGTTTCTTTGTACTTCTTCAGTCACAGGTGTCTAAACGTTTATATTTTCAAGCTTTTCCCACGAGGCGTCCTTCAATCTGTTCTGTGTCTACCGCTAAATATCTTTCTTGGTGGTGGTGGTGGTGGTGGGGGGGGGGGGGGGGGGGTGCTGTTGACAAATTTAATAGAAGTGGCGTCCTGCCCATTCACAAGCTTGCGGTCTCCGTTCCTCTTGAGCTTTTGCCCATGCCACCCTGTGCGAGCACGTCGGAGAGCCCTTGCACGGAGGCTCTTGTCTTCAGACAACTAAAACATTTCATGGGTGTTTACGCAAATTATACATAAATATTAAAATCTACAATAATAGAGCCTAGTCCCATCAATTAGATATTCATGTGACATCATTTAATGTCATTTTCTCAATCAGAAGAGAGCATGAACTGTTGCTATAAAAGCAGAGAAAAGCTGCTATGGAAGCCTGGATGTCCATAAAGGCAGTCGGTGTGCATAAAATGTGTTTTTAAAGGAAGTTGGACAGAAACTAAAAAAGGAAATATTTCTGGTTACCGGCCCACAGGAAACACAGAGTTTCATAACGAAAAACACAACCAGGTGAACATGAGTTTAACCTTTGGAAAGAGTTGAAAACATGACTTTAGAGTACGTTTGCACCGTGGAAAGTCAGAATCTTTTTTATAGAAACAGTTTTCCTTGATTAAGTTTTGTGATCATTTGGAGCTGAAATGAAAGACATCTTCCATTTTGTTTGCACAGTTTTACTCAATGCTACAACTCTGCATGAGAAAACCACTTCATTTGAACCTGTTTTGTTCTACAGGCCCCTGGTCTTCTGTGACTGAACAGAGGAATATTAATAATTCAGTTTACCCTCAGATATAAAAACACGCTTCTGTCTTTGTGAAAATACAAACAGCTGACAGAATACCTTTAGCCTAAGCGGTAGAGCCCTGCACTGAAGCCCTAGGCCCTCGGGTCGGACCGGCCAGACGGCCCTCGGGCCGGGCTTCGGGCCAACGACTGTGTAATTACCTCGGACACGGGCCGGGCCGGGCGCCTTTATTTTTAATCAAATTCATTAAAAAAATTTTCAAACAAAACGCAGCAGTAGAGCCCTGCGCGGGACTGTTTTCTTCATCCCGCTCCTGCCCGCTCCCGCTGAATTTCTGACCATTACCGCCTGCAACTGCAACGTGTGTGTTACACTCCCGCTCACGTCCGTAGCGTGCATGTCTACTCCCGCCCGCAACCGCAAAACTCGGAGAAATTATTACCTCACAATAAAAGAGATGTATTGAGTTTGCGTCCTCTCTGGTCCTGGAGAAAACATGTCACAACCCGCGGCTCTTCCATCCATCTGATGCGGCTCTCTGTGCTTGTAAAATAATGAATGGATATTTAAGTAAAATGCTTTATATTTTACTGAATTAATTTTACATCTGTATGCCAATTCTAAATGTAAAGGTTGTCTGCGTAAACCTGAACAGGTCCAACCCGGTCTTACTGTGAGACCGAGTTGACGCGTCACGCTTGTGCGTAATCATATGCGCTTTCTGAGCTGAAGAGGATGTGAGATTCTGGGCTTCTCCTCAGACGGCTCCTGGATGTGTCGCACATTGGAGACAGGAACAAGCGCTGTTCAGCCAAAGTTTCATAATCAGGGAACATTTTCTAAGTGACAAGTCTCTCTGAGCGACAGGGTTTGGAAAACACTCGCTTCAGTGGGAGGAAGCTTCCCGCATGCGCTCTGGTTCTGTGATGCGCTCCAAGCCAATCTCCACAACTTCAGCTCGCTGTGCACATACGCGCTGACAGCGAGCTGCGCAGCGCAGCTCAGATGTTCAGATGGGAATCTTTTCTTGGGTGATTTAGCTACATCTGCGATGTGTGTAGAATAAAATGTCAGTTCGTCTGCATGCGTCGGGGTAATTATTTCTATTCTTTCTCCGTCAAAATAAACCGTCAAATACGGGAACTATCCGGTCAACACAAGCCCTGCTTTTGACTGTTTTGTTTTTTTGTGAAAGTTGTTGGAAAGAGATCAAATTTAACTTGATTACCACCAGAGCCAGTGCGCCGTCATCTCCGTGATGGTAAATGAGGAAAAAACAAATTGATCGGATCCTGCACGTCTTTTAACACATTGGTCAGGATTGACACACTTTGTTTTCATTTAGTTGGTTAAAAAAAAAGTCGGGCTCGGGTCGGGCCAGAGAATCCTGAAAACCTTTTCGGACCGGGTCGGGCTGGGGCTCCACCCCCTCAGGCCGGGTCGGACACGGGCCCAGATTTTAGGCCCGTGCAGGGCTCTACTAAGCGGGTATTCTCATTAATGTTCATAAAACGGTTCAGCTTCTCTGAAGTCTTCATTGCAAAGTCAAAATATCAATAACTCACGTTGGGCGCTTTAGTTGTAAAACAAGGTTTTAAAAGCTGTTAAAAGAGACATTTATGAGTTGTTGTCAAACCGATTACCTCATTAGTAAAGTTTAACAAAAACGTACAGCCTAAAACCTCTGAGCGATGTTTGCCTCGGGTCAATCCAGTTTCTGGAGCCACAAAAACGCCAAAAGTCTTCATCGATTTATGGAAGTAAGACACTCTACATTCCTTTGGCATCACAAAAACCCCATTATTGGGTTACAAGCCTCAGTGCTGGCCGAGGAGTGAAAAAGACGAGCATGAATGCTGCTGTTTTATCTGTGTCTTAAAGCGGTTCCCTACACACACAGCATGTGACATGAAGAACAACGAGCTGAAGGGTTTATGCGTACCTGTTTGAGCCTCTTGACTTCGTGCTCCAGCTCCACCTCCCTGGTCCTGCTGTTGAAATCGGCGAGGCCAGAAGAGGAGCTGCGACTCCGGCCAGGCTTCTCCGCCTCCAGCTTGTAGAGCTGCAAGTGTTCCAGCTCCCGACGCAGATCCTCTATCAGCTTCACCGCAGAAGATGCGTGATGTTGTTATACAACACAGAGACAGCTTTTTGCAGGTACAACATGTCTAAATGCTACCAGAGGAGAAGATCAAGCAGCACCGCTGACTGGATCCTGGTCACACAGAGCGATTCCTCTCACCTCCTGCATGGCGTCCTTCTCTTTCTGGAACTGTTGGCGGTTCTGCTTCAGTTTTTCCATCATTTTCTTGTAGAGGTCCATTTCATCCTTCAGCCGCAGACTGGTGTCCTCCAACTTGTCCGTCATCCTTTGTTTCTCCTGAGGATGTGAAGAGGATGAGACTGATGCTCCTGACCGGGGTAGAAATACCCTGCCCCTAAAGCTTGGTTTATGCTCGACACATTCACTTTCCGCGCGGTGATGCGGCTCGCGGATGGAACGCGCTTCACAACTCGCAGCGTTTATGGTTCGTGCGGCTCGTCTCTGCGGTGAGCCAATATTCTCCCAAACTGTAGGGGGCAGCACGGAGCTCTACGGCATGCATCCAACACTACATCATAGTAGAAGTAGAAATTACTGTTTACAACATGGCATTCCAGCATTTTTTAACAGCGTCCTCGTCTTTTCCGACAGTGCGAGCTATTTCTCTCCAAGAATTATTAACAACACGTTGATCACGGTGATCTCTGAGAGCTGAATCATACAAATGTCTGTATTTACGAACCTCTGCCATACTAGTTCTTGCCGGTCCGCCATGTTTTTCCGCGTCCGACCGTCCTCGTGGTTAGAAAATTTCCTAGGTGTGCGTTGCAAAAATTTTGGGCCGTGCGGAGACGCGGTGGAGGGGCGTGGTTGTTAAAATGACGCAACTTTTCCGCGCGGAGCCGTGCGGACCTCGCGGACGCGTCAAGCATAAACCCACCTTAACTCGTATGGACCCCAGAAGCTGTATTATTTCTGACTATACTGACAAGACTGTGAACTTATTAGAAAAAACCAGCACAGCTCACCTCATCCAGCCTCTCTGTCTGTGACTTCAGGCGGATCATACTCAGAGACATCTCGCTATTGTCCTCCTCCAGACTTTTGTTTCTAACAACACAAGAGTCCAACAAGTCAGTGTCCTCCTCTCGAGTCAGTCACGATGCTTCTAAATGATCCTGGTCCATAAGCTAACTGTTGTTGTCCCAACACAAACAAGTGCATGCCTCTGTCAGTTTGTGCATCTCACCGACTCGTCAGCAGCTCCATTTGCGTGTTCTTGTCTCTTTCCATTTTGCTGAAAGCTTCTCGGTGTCTTCTTAGCTGCTCCTGCAGATTTTGCTCTGCACGAGTTTCTTGGTCCTTCAGCTGCTCCTCCAGCTCATTCACCCTAAAAGGAAATAGTTGTCATGCAAATGGTTTCTTTAGTGCAGCTGAACGGACCCGAGTCTGATTCTTCGATGCCAAATGACAGACTCTACCTGTGCACCAGCTGTGTGTTCTCCTGCTTCAGTTTAGACTTCAGATCACCATTCATCTGAATTTCATTTTCAAGTTCAGCTACCTTCTTCTCCAAGAAATTCACCTGAAATTGATCAGAGTAACATTCAGTAAAATGGCCATGTAAACATGATTACACGTAATATAAAACATGGTCAGATGACTGGAATAATAAAAGTTTTTATGTTTTAAAACTAGGGATGCACCGATGGATCGGCATTTGATCCCAATCGGCCGATAGCGCCCCTATCGGTTTTGATCGGAGTTTTCAAAATAGATCAAAGCAGACCGATCAGGTAGGGTTGTCACGGTAACCGGTGTAGCGGTAAACCCCGGTAAAAAAGTTGACAATAATAATAACAGTCTTGTTTTTAAAAAACTATATTATCTCGGTGGGTTACCGTGGCTGCAGTGTAGGCGCGGTGACCCTTACCAGCCACCGTATCATCTGCTGAAGTTGTCGGCGGCACATGCGCACTTTGTTGTTTACGACCAAAACTTTCTTGAAGCTAAAGCTGAAATAACGGCCAAAGGAGGAGACGGCAATGCTCAGGACATTTTTTATCCCTCAAAGAAGACAAAGTGGGAAGTACGGGCATCTTTTGGATATTTGAAGAATGCCGAGGGACAGCTGATAGAAGACGGCTATCCTGTTTGCAGCACGTGCAGAAAAAGTGTCTGTGAAAGGCAGCAACGCTTCAGATCTCATGACACATCTGCGTGACCATCACCCACAACTCTACAGTCAACGCAAGGCAAGCTAACGTTAGCGTTTTAGCTAAAATGCGTGATCCGAGGATTTGGGTTGAGGGAGAATGCAACGAGTCGCTATATAAAGCAGCCGCAGCGCCGCTACCTGCATATAAACCGTGTCGCGGACACCCCCATGTTGAAATGACGCTATGCATTACGGGGCTTCCAGGGGCAGATAAGAGCTGGTCTCTCCGAGAATAATTAGGAATTTAACAATGATTACTGCCTGATGACATTTTCCCACATCTGCAAAGCTCACTGGAAGGACACAAACCGAGGACAATATTTTCCTGATATAGGGTTTATTACTCAAGTAAGGGTAAAAAAGTATCTGATTAGAAGGCTACTTGAGTACTGAGTATCATCTGATCTAATATTTTTAAAATGATGACATCAAACAGACAATAAATAAGAAGTTATGGGCAAATATTGGTATTTTAAAGGCTAAAGGGAAAAAATGTAAACAAATAAACAAAATAATTACAAAATAACACATTTTAGGCAAAATTTAGACACAAACTGAGGACAATATTTCCTGACATACAGGGTTTATTTAATTGTCTGAAAATGTAGCACGTTTAAAAAAAATACCGCGATAATACCGAAAACCGTGGTAATTTTGGTCACAATAACCGTGAGGTTACATTTTCACACCGTGACAACCCTATTTCAGACCATTTTAGATTAGGTTACATTTCCTTTATTCCCAGATTATGTAGTTTGTAGCACTCAGTATGATGTTGTAGAAAATTACTGGCCAGTCCACGTGATCGGTATCGGTGATCAGCATTCTTTGATATCGGTATCGGTGATCGGCAGCAAAAAACCTGATCGGTGCATCCCTATTTAAAACAGAATAAAAAGATTTAAAAAGCACCTAATGATGAAATGGTATCAGATAATTTTGCATGATGGTTATTGTGAAGAGATTTATCACAATTATTTAAATGACCATGGTACATAAAAACATGTTGGAAAACTGAAATTTGTACACACAGAGTAGCAGCATGACTGGACTTACCAGCTGTTAAAGGGATATTCTTCCCAAAAATGAAATTTTGTCTGTTGACTTACTTCCCAGAGTTAGATAAATGGGAAAAAACAAATTTTAACCAGCCCAGTCATTCTCCTGACGCGACTAGCTTTAGCTTAGCATAAAACACAGTAAGTGAATGAAGCCAACTAGCATTGTGAGTAAAATAATCCTTAAATCACTCAGGAGTTCTGCTTGGTGACCTAAATAATCAGACTGAATGCAAGTGAAAATAATTAGTAACATAAAGGATGTTTTTTCTCCGTCTACGATGTCTTGCACATTGTAACAGTCGTCCTGTGTATTTTCATTTTAAGATGTGCATCCATCAGAAACAGGATTTGGAGTCGACGTACTTCATTCATAATGGAGTTTTCACCAGTAACGTTTGTTTTCTTCGCCGCAGAGAAGACTTATTCGCTTCAAACACAGACATGAACAAACATCCTGCAGAGGCAGAAACACATCCACACCTTCTCATTGATGTCCGTGTCACACGAGTCGATGCTGTCTCTGAAAAGGTCCTCGGTGCTGCCGTTTCTGCTGCTCAGGTTGCTGCTGTGGAGCAACTGCCTGCTCAGAGACACAAACACATCAGAGGTTTCTGCACAAGTCTGTGTTAGTGTGGACGAGTGTAGAAATAAATATGGTGCTGACACACACACACACACATGGTGTCCTGGACACAAACACAGGTTTGTGTGCACGTGCTCCTGCTCCATTATGGAGACTAAAAGAAACAGAGGAGGGAAGAAGAACAGACAGAAGAAAAGAGAAGAAAAAGGGAGCCATAGAGCTGAAGATGTTATCAAACTGGACACATACTCCAGGAGAGGAAACAGGGAGATGAAGCCAGACTTTATTGAATGCATTTATCAGCCCAGACAGGCTATTTTCACTCTGTCACTATAATTCAGTTTGAGGGTACAACCAGGACAAAAGCTTCAATATGAGATGTCTCACTCAGAACACAGCTGCTGCTGCAGAGAAGAACATGACAGTGTTTCCGCTCAGTGGCCAGTTGCAGATTAACCTGCTGCCAGAGCACACCTGAGAGATAAGAACGGTGTGAGGGCTTAGCTCCCTGTGTGTGTGTGTGTGTGTGTGTGTGTGTGTGTGTGTGTGTGTGTGTGTGTGTGTGTGTGTGTGTGTGTGTGTGTGTGTGTGTGTGTGTGTGTGTGTGTGTGTGTGTGTGTGTTTGTGCCTCTGTCAACAAACAGATCAAACACGTGCAGCACAGCTTGTATGAGGCCTCAGCACACAATCAAGTAACCTTTGATACCCCCGCGTGCGTACACACACACACACACACACACACACACACACACACACACACACACACACACACACACACACACACACACACACACACACACACACACACACACACACACACACACACACACACACACAGGATTACCTTCCAAAGGCTGTGCTGGAGATTTTTCTGCTGGGGCTGCAGAAACAACGACAGAAACAACAATCATAATGAATTTGACTAAAGTGGAGAAAGTGTAAAAATACTAGAAATGTGCATTTTTTTTACAGTTTACAAAAATAGATGCAAAAACATGATTCTCATGAACTGATGTTGATCTAAATGATCTCAAGATGCAGAATAAACCCATTACAACTGAATTTAGCCTTTTGTTTCCTCAAACTACACCCATTAGAAAACAATGAGCAACCCTTTTATCTGAAAGTAACGCGCTTTTGTTGAACTCTGACATTTATCAGTGTTTTCAAATGCAGACCCATGCCTTTACTTCCACTGAACTCATTTCTGCAATTTTCTCTTTGTTTCATCACTTCCACCAAAGCAGGTGAACTCTTTCTGCATCTCTTTCATCTCTGTAAATGTTTGCTTTTGCTCTTCTCCACATCATGAGCTCTAATGAAGAGCTCAATTACAGCACAAAACAGTGTAGCTCTGCATTTAGCAACATCATTCCACAAAGGGATACACTCCCCAGTGACACACACCTGTGTGTGTGTGTGTGTGTGTGTGTGTGTGTGTGTGTGTGTGTGTGTGTGTGTGTGTGTGTGTGTGTGTGTGTGTGTGTGTGTGTGTGTGTGTGTGTGTGTGTGTGTGTGTGTGTGTGTGTGTGTGTGTGTGTGTTGAGGTCAAGGGTAATGCTATAGGTGGTGACCAGAGACCATGTTACTGTTAATAATCTCCCTGACACAATGGCAGCTGAGGTAAGCGACGCCCTTACATAATAATTAATTAGCGAGTTCGTACACGAGCTTAATGGCTGAAGGGACACTTTGAGCACATTCAAGGCGAAAATAATCCACTTAGATTAAAAAAAAACTCCTAAAGTAAAACAATGACTCATAATCTGAGGGAACACAATAAAACAGAGCCACCCATCATCTGCTTCTACTCACTAGAGGGGGCCTGTGGTGGAGGCTTCATGTGTTGTTAAACCAGTTTCGCATCTAAAAATAACAAACACAAACAACTGTGCACAAAACACCGCTCGTGTGTAACATCAAGGCACTGATTTAACAACAAAACTCAGCCCAGCTTCCACGGATGAGGTTAGGAGTTTTGGTGTTTGCTGACTGGTAATTAGATTAAATAAGTTGTTAATTCTGCTGATCTTACAGGGAGGGCTGCTTCAACTCTTCACCTGCAAGCGTTCGTAACTCAGTAGAGCAGGAATTAGTCCACTCATATGAATGCCTTGTTAGTCGTGCTCTGGGAACAAGAAATCCCAGAAGCACCTGCATCTGCACTTATAACTCAGCTGGAGGAGAAAGCAGCTTCAGACAGCAGGATTTGGGGTCTTATTTTCTGATATTTGGACATCTCTCCTCTGATTGGCTAACAGCAAAAAGACTCAGTTTTCTCTTCAACATCAAATCACTTTTATTGTCACGTCACATGTGCAGGTACACTGGTACAGTACATGCGAGTGAAATTCTTGTGTGCGAGCTTCACAGCAACAGAGTTGTGCAAAAATACAGTAATGTAAAAACATGTAAAATATAAAAATGGCTAATCTAAATATACAAATGAATAAAGTAAACAATAAGATAAGAGATATGAAATATACAGAGGCTGGTATGTGCAAAACAGTGGCATTAATGTACAGTATGGAGCGTGTAATGTTGGAGTTTCAGTAGTGAGGGTGAGGTGTCTGCGATGTGTTCAGCAGTCTGATGGCCTGATGGAAAAAGCTGTCTCTCAGTCTGCTGGTTCTGGACCGGATGCTGCAGAACCTCCTTCCTGATGGAAGTAGTCTGAACAGTTTATGGCTGGGGTGACTTGAGTCCTTGATGATCCTCCCCGCTTTCCTCAGGCACCGCTTCCTGTAGATGTCTTGGAGGGAGGGAAGCTCACCTCCAATAATCCTTTCAGCACATTGATGTTCTATCTCCACAAATAACAAAAGCCTAAAGGTGTTCTGGGGCAAACTGGGGTGGTGACCTTTGAACTTTAGGGGCCTATCATTTCAAGTAAAAAATAAAATAAAATAAAAAACAGTTTTATTACTTGTCAGGTTTTCTGTCAATCACCTTAGATGCTAATTTAAGGCTGCTAATTGATCCAGATTAGTGATGGGAATTCTTTTGGCTCAGCTCACCAAAAAGAGCCGGCTCTTTCGGCTCCCAAGTGGCTCCTCAGATTTTCTGTTGCGTAGAGTACATTTATAACCAAAATAATGCAAAACTATATGTAAAATGATTTACTAATGTAAAAAAATGCAATATATCAAATATTTATCAGTTCTATGGATTTCATAACTGATCACTTTGAGAAATCTCCACTTTTCGACTGCTGGCGCTCATTTTCTCACCTCCTTCGTCTCTCTCTCTCTCTCTCTCTCTCTCTCTCTCTCTCTCTCTCTCTCCTTCCTTCTCTCTCTCTCTCTCTCTCTCTCTCTCTCTCTCTCTCTCTCTCTCTCTCTCTCTCTCTCTCTCTCTCTCTCTCTCTCCTTCCTTCCTTCCTTCCTTCCTTCCTTCCCTCTCTCTCTCTCTCTCTCTCTCTCTCTCGCCTTTTTCCTCCTCCTCATTCCCTCTCGTCTCAATCACATATGTTGACCAATCACCTGTAGCTTTCACCAAAGCAGGAGGGGAGGGGGGAGGGAAGGGGACGGCTCCCGTTGTTCACTTCAAAGAGCCGGCTCTTAGAGCCGGTTCGTTCGCGTCCGACACATCACTAATCCAGATGTCGGGGCGTGGTCTTCTAGTTGTGAATAAATTTGGGAAAATGTCGGGGAAGAAATTTAAGAGCGGTGCTCGGAAACGGAAAGCCCTTCGTGAGAAGGAGCTTCGAGACGAAGAAGTTAGAAAGAAAATACCTAAGCTGATAGAAATTTTTAAATCTAAAGCAAAAGAAGTTGGACGTAGCTCGCTCACTGACACACCGGGCAGAGAGGAGGATACTGCGCCGGCAGGCACGGAGCAGGCCGCGCAGCGTAGAACCACAGCGGGGGAGAAGGATCAGCAGACAGGAGGAGCTTGGAGCCGGCGAGCAGATAGAGGAGGTAGAAGATCCTTACAGTAACGATCCGGGCCGCTGGGGAAACATCGTCTCTGAACATGTACGTCCATGTCAGCAATGTGTCGGCAGTGGAGTTACTGAAAGTTTTAAGACAGCGGAATCTCCACTCAGTGTTTCCAAACACAGACACTGCTCTAAGGCTATTCCTGGCTTTGCCGGTGTCCAGTGCAAGTGGAGAGCGATCCTTCTCCAAGCTGGGCTTGCTAAAAAGTAAACTGCGCTCAAGCATGCAGCAAGACAGTCAGTAACCTCACTCTGGTGTCCGCTGAGCATGACATCCTTCCAAATTTGGATTTTAAGGACATTATCACAGCTTTTGCTGCAAAAAAGACCAGACGAAAGCACTTTTAAGTGTTCAGGTCTTTGTTTACTGCTTTCCAGTAACATGCACAGGTTTGAAATCACTGTAACTTTTCATTGATTTAAGAGAAATATGAGATTTTTTTAGACGACATTCGACTGCAGATCTTCTTTAAATGTAAATCAATAAGCACTTGCTGACATTGGCCATGTTGCTGTTCATGGTGCTGAAAGGAGTGTGTGTGTGTGTGCATGCGTGCGTGCATGCATGTGTGTATGCCCATGTGCATGTCCTAAGCTTTGTTATTTAAAGAGAAGGTCCTTGCACTAACCTGTTTGCTGCTGTTCTTTGTTTCTGCTGTTATCACTGTTTGATTTTTGTGCAGAGGTGATATGGTGGTAATTTCCCACTATTTTTTAAATGCTTTATGGTGTTTAGTAAAACTTTCAAATAGCTATGTTGGCTTTAATAATGTATTTTCAATTGTTAGCATGGTACTTATCTATCAAGCTTGGGTCCTCTACCAGAGTTCTGGTGCTTGAGAGATCTGTGCAGCATCTTAGCTGAGACTGAGATGTCTGATGTATTTCCTGGGATCTGCTTTAGTCAGTCCTCCAGTTTGGGGATTACTGCCCCAAAGACCACAAGTATATATATATATATATATATATATATATATATATATATATATATATATATATATATATATATATATATATATATATATATATATATATATATATATGTATATATATATAACACGGGGGGGGGGGGGGGGTTTAAGGGTCGTGGGGGCCTACTGAGCCTCCTTGGTTAAGGCGGCCCTGGCTATTTAATGGAGTTGCTAATGCTAACACTTAGCTTATTCTAGCCTAGACGTTCTCTGCTGTTTCCTGGATGCTAAACCAACAAGAGATTTCACTGTCATGCGTCAAGACAGGTGAGTCTATGAATGTTAAGTGACAGTGTGACATAGATCTGTCAGGCTTTTCTAATCCCAGAATTTCACCTTCTATTCTACCAGAAGCTAATGCAGGAGATAGGTGTGGATACTATTTTCATATTCAGACTGCATGATAAACTTGGAGTAGCATGTAACAGCGTCATTCTCAAAAATAATAGTAATGTTTTTGCTGTTAGACTGTGTGTTACTGTGTGTGTGTTACCTGGTAGCCCTGAGGTGTTTGAGACGAGCCTCGAGGTCATTCAGCATGTTGACCTTTTTGCTGCACTGAGAACAGTAGACGTCCATGAGGTCTCCTGAGTAATGCTGACGCACTTTACGAGGTGTCTGACCTGCACTGTACACACACACACGCACACACACACACACACACACACACACACACACACACACACACACACACACACACACACACACACACACACACACACACACACACTCTTAGTGCCGAACTGACAGGTGATCACTGCTGAAACAGAAAGTGAGTTCATGGCTGAACAATGGTTGTAATGACCTGAAATTACATCACAGCCAAGAATGTTCATCACTGACATGGAGGGTACTGGAGGTGTGACAAATGCACGAGTAACATCTTCTTTGCTCCTACATTTGTTTGCGTTTCTTGTTCGCACAAGCAGCAACAAAATGCACCTTCTCATCACAAGCTCACTTTGGCTGTGGTTCCACTTGAGGTGAAGTCAAGTTAAAGTCCCATTAGTTGTCACACACACAGGTGTGTGTGCGAAATTTGTTCTCCGCATTTGACCCATCCCCTGGGGGAGCGGTGAGCTGCAGACACAGCCGCGCTCGGGAACTATTTGGTGGTTTAACCCCCCAATCCAACCCCTTAATGCTGAGTGTCAAGCAGGGAGGCATTGGGTCCCATTTTTTCAAAGTCTTTGGTATGACCCGACCAGGAATCGAAACCCTGATCTCCCAGTCTCAGGGAGTACCATCACCTGTAAAAACTATGTGCATCCATGACTAACCCATTCAAATAACAACAGACATTTGTACACGGTTAGTTTTTTATTGGTGGGGAAACCTAAGTAAAAGGTAAATGGCCTGCATTCGTATATCATCTTCTTAGGGTTCTACAACGCCCAAGGAGCTTCACAACACAATCAAGGTTGGTTTATGCTTGACGCGTCTGCGAGGTCCGCACGGCTCCGCGTGGAAAAGTTGAGTCATTTTGCGTCATTTTAACAACCACGCCCCTCCACCGCGTCTCTGCACGGCCCAAGATTTCCGCAACGCGCACCTCGGAAAATTTCTAACCACACGGACGGACGGACGCGGAAAAACATGGCGGACCGGCAAGAACTAGTAAGGCAGAGGTTCGTAAATAGAGACATTTGTATGATTCAGCTCTCAGAGATCACCGTGATCAACATGTAGTTAATAATTCTTGGAGAGAAATAGCTCGCACTGTCGGAAAAGACGAAAACGCTGTTAAAAAATGCTGGAATACCATGTTGTAAACAGTAATTTCTACTTCTACTATGGTGTAGTGTTGGATGTATGCCGTAGAGCTCCATGCTGCCCCCTACAGTTTGGGAGAATATTGGCTCACCGCAGAGACAAGCCTCACGAACCATAAACGCTGCAAGTTGTGAAGCGCGTTCCATCCGCGAGCCGCATCACCGCGCAGAAAGTGAATGCGTCAAGCATAAACCAAGCTTCAGTCATGCACCCATTCACACACTGGTGGTGATGAGCTACAATGTAGCTACAGCTGCCCTGGGGCGCACTGACAGAGGTGAGGCCTGCTGAGCACAGGCACCACCAGTCCCTTCGACCACCATCAGCCGGCAAGGCAAGTTCAGTGTCTAGCCCAAGGACACAACAGCAGAATTCTCTGGTTAGAGCCGGGATCAAACCTGCAACCTGGACAACCCGCTCTACCTCCTGAGCTACTGCTGCTACTTGTGCTAACACAAACCCTTCAAATCTTCATCTAAACTCGCACTTTATTATTTTTTCTTCTTCTTTTGATTAAATGAAGTTTTAAATGCTAAAAAACAAGGTTGCATATCTGCAGCTCACGGTCTGTAGTACTTCTTTTTGCACAGTTGACAAAAACTTCATTTTGAATTTTAATTACTCATTTTGGTCAGTCTTGTCTGATTAGTATGCGTGTGTTGCCAGTTCATCAGCTGTGAGGAACACTCCCATTAAACACGAGGCTTTGATGAATATTAATGTTGCCTTGAGGCTAAGGACTCCTAAACTGCCCTTCCTCACTGATTGGGGACTCGACTCCATGAAAGACTGATGGAGTTTAAGCTACTTAAATAAACAAGTTTTTACGTAATACTGCAGCAAGACAAACTTTACAAGCAGACACAACATGCACCCATGTAAAATAGGAGGGTGGGTCATAGTAACCATGGCAACCTGATGTCATTGCTTTACATGCTGCTATAAACTGTAGCTGTAATCAGGTCCAGGGAACACACCGATTGCTCGAACGTTTTCCCCACATTTAGTTATCCTAGTATTTTAGAGGCCAAATCCTGCAGATAGAAAGGCGTTTTTTAATTAAAAAATCTGTTTGCAAACCTTAAAATGTTCACGTTGTTTGAGGTGGGATTTAGTGGAAGTGTTATTATAACATCTCACCTGTTGTCGGTAGCTGTAAGAACAATTCCAGTTGGGAGAAATAGAGATTAGTTCTGATCAAACAGTGTTAAAAGCAAGTTTTAAAAACAGCACTAATGTTTAACAATTCCAAATAGTTCAAGCAAATACTATTTATGATATTTAAATAACCGTCAAGTTGACATTTCATGGTTGTTTTGGCAAAATTATAATGAAATTCCAGCCAATTCCATAAATACCCAAATAATTCCATGTGGAGTTTTTCTTTCTCTGTTGTGAAGTAACGCTCTATAGCTGATCCATCAGACTAGCCCAGTCAGAACTAATCATCTCTGTTATTCAGAACACAGGTTGTTATATCTGCAACATCTTCTACCAGGGTGGTGCTCCCCCCTATCTGGCCACGCTCCTGAACAGACATTCCCCATCACGCGCTCTGCGCTCCTCTGACCAAGGCCTGCTCGCTGTCCCTCGTTCTAGGTGTCGTACTCGCGGGGACCGGGCTTTCTCAGTACTGGCACCATCACTATGGAACCAGTTGCCACGCTCAGTTAGGCTGTCCCCATCTCTGCCAGTCTTCAAGAGTCGCCTAAAAACCCACCTCCTCCGCTTGGCGTTTCCTGAACATGTTTGAATTTGGCCCTCTTTTATGTTGATTTTATCTCACAGTTTTCATTGGTTCACTCTATCCCTTGTTTAACACATTTGTCCTGTACTAGAATGTTTCACCTTTTTTTGTAATTTGAATTGCTTTTATTTTCTGATTTATTCACTATATTTAACTTTGTACTGTACCATGTTCAGCGCCTTGGGCTTCCTGACAGGGTTGCGGAAGGCGCTTTATAAATAAAGCTTTGATTGATTGATTGAGGTAACATATTTATTTTTCATATACTTTTAACAGGAAAACACATTAAATATATCTGATGTATCCCTTTAATTCAATTTCAATCCTTTGTTCTTGTGATTACACCCGAGAATAATGAAGCACTCACTGTTTTCAGCCGGAATTGAGTTAACTGAATAACGGTTTTATTTTAAAGTAACACTGAGTGGTTTTTAACTCTTTAAGCTATTGATTTCAAACTGGTTTCAGTGGTTCTTGAGCCAGAAACCTGAGCAGCTTCCCATTGGACAGCACTTTGTCACTCTCTGCTAACCAGAAACTTACCTGTTGTGGGTCAGGTAGGAACACTAGTGGGAGGTCTCTACCTGCTTTATATAGCAACAGCTGTTTATTGTGCTGGTGGGTAAAATAAAGGCTAGCAGCTAGCTTGTTCAGTTCAACGACCATCAATAAAAACACAAGAAGACAAAAGGGAAGACTTTTGCTTTTGTTGTTGGCATCGTAGTGGGGCCTGGGAATAAAAGTGAGAGCGTAATACATTTGGAGTTAATTTTTTTTTATTGAACCTTTATTTAACCAGATTAGTCGACGAGGTGAAGCAGAAGCCAAAGTGAACATTGATACGGCCTACACTCGTTTGAGGGAGCTGAAGAAGGTTACGAAATCTGTCTGATAGTGATTTGCGGTGTTCGAATTACAGGGGAGCCAGGGGGAGCCCAGCTCCCCCCTAAAGTTGATGGGTTCCCCTAGAAGCCTTCAACTGACACATCCAGGGGGAGCCCCAAAAAAAAGATCCTGTCCCCCTCCACCGACCGCACTTATGGCCATAGTAAAGGTGGAGGGGATCGGACAGACCACTCCCTCCTGTCACTCTCACAGAAAAAGGAGGTCATAAGCAAGATGATGTCACCCAACATAATAATGAAGGTGACTGGATTGACGACTGCAGGCAGGGTTGTTTAACGACAGTTGTAATTCTGCTTTCCACCAGTAGGAGGGAGAAGTGGGAAACATATTAAGAGCTGCTTTATTTGATTCAAGGATTTTTTTTTCTGTCTATATAATAGACCCTTTTACTGTTTGTAAACAATATGACGTCAGCGAGAATGCGCGCGCAGCTTGGCAACAGAGAATGGCGTTGTGTCAGGCTTTATCAAGCTACGCTGCGGGGTTATCACCGGCAAATCTTGAATGTTATATTATTAAACTCACTTTAACGAATGGCAACAGACTCCCGGATCCCTGTGGCATTACGGATTGGGTGGAAGATGTAGGTGCGTGGCCAGATATCCAGTGGCCCGATATATATACGTTTTTAGTGGAGAGGCCCAGTAAGTACACCCGTGAGAAGCTACGGGCATACAAATCGTTAGATGCATACAACTATGTTGTCTGTGGCCACGTACAGAAAGTAAAATATCACGACATAGACTCTGAGTTTTGCATCTTGAAGGCAGAAGTCCTTCCTAGCCAAAGACAAGGACACAAGACTGCTATGTACGAGGCTTGGGTCATAGTAAACACACCAGAGAACTACGTCTTCACAGCCAACTGTACCTGCATGGCAGGGTGAGTATAGCATAGGTTTCTTTTTTTAGCGTGCTCAGAGTACAATCGTGTTAATTTTAGAGAAATACAGTTTATACTAATATGCAGTGGGAAAATACAGATGAATTAGAATGAAATGTTAATTTGAAGCATGAAATAAAGTGTTTAAATTTATATGTAACCTTAGTACATAATTACCTTACCTGATATAAAATGGGCGCTACAAACTCGAGCATTTCGGATCGTGTTTTCAGTCCAATTTTCATCAACCTTTTTGATGGCTTGCAGCCACAGACGCCTCCGATTTTGTTGAAATGGATGTGCTCCCTTCGGAATTCTGTACAGTTTTAGTTCACTGCTTGAAGAGAAGCCATTCTGGCATCCATACACGCAACAACCCGACATTTTTATGTGCTCAGAACTTCAAAACAAAGGGTTTAAAACGCTGTTTTAGTATCGAGTGTGAATGAGGAAGCCTTCACTCTCGTTGCCAGGCTGCGCACGCAACTTTTGATGACGTAGGCAGTAAAAGGGTCTATAATAAATGTTTTAACTTGCCCACTTTGGTAAAGTTAGATAACTCCTGTTGTACACATGATATTTAATAAACAGCAGAAAAACTTTATTCATAAAGCTTGTTTAGCACAAACAGAGTTGACTAATAAAGCCTCAACAGCTGAGATACCTGGATGGAACGGAGGAGCCGAGGTCGGAGCAGCCGTTTGTACGAGTCTCGTCGTCTGGTGAGGGGCTGCTGGCTATGTAATCAGGCTCCTCTCCCTCTCCGTAGTCCTCAAACTGCTCCTCGTTCAGAGAAGCCGAGGATCGGGTTGATAGGTCAGAGGTCACAAAGATGCTTGCCGGTGGACACCTGTAAGAGGAAAAAATTAGTTTCAAATCAAAGGAACCCTCTCATGTAAACTATTAAGATACCTCTTCTAATATGTGATGACGTTTTAAAATATTTTTCAACATATTCTTTGGTTTGAGTCCGAGGACTGAATTTTCTCCCGAATATCAACTGCAGACTCCAGCAGAAACCAAGACGGATGCTGCAGCAGGTAGCAGCTGTGGGGCTGAAGCTTTAAAGCTTTAAAATCACATTTGTCAAAGATATTTTCTGTCAAATACTTTTTGAGAACACGATCTAAAACACATCAAAGAGAAGCACAGAGCTGAAAAAACATTTTGCTCTGGATTTCAGAGACATGATGAAGCAGACAGAAACCAGCAGCGGTGCTTACTTCTCC
Organism: Nothobranchius furzeri; assembly: GCF_043380555.1. Classification (NCBI taxonomy): domain Eukaryota; kingdom Metazoa; phylum Chordata; class Actinopteri; order Cyprinodontiformes; family Nothobranchiidae; genus Nothobranchius; species Nothobranchius furzeri. The sequence goes on along the minus strand of NC_091747.1, from coordinate 75,133,089 downwards.
CCAGTGAAGAACAGCTCTCCCAGTCCGTCCTCCTTGTCTCCCAGTCTGCTGGGACCGTCTGATGTCTCTGACCCCAGGGAGCTCTCCACAGCGCTGTCTCGGTCCGATTCTCTCTCCCTGCCCTGATCTGCCACGCCCCCCTCCGACTCTCCCACCTCTTCAGTGAATGACTGGCTCTCAGGGTCGGGCCCAGGAGAGGTCCGAGTGCACATGATGACCTGCTCCTTCTCACCACCCTGAAGAACAAGTAAAGGAAAGATGAAGATGGGCATACAAAAAAAAAAAAAAAAAAAAACAAAGATCTTCAACAAAATCTAAAACTAGACATTTGCATGATCTTTATCTCCACCCACATTTTTATGAAAACCAGTCAAAGTATCTGGGGACCACTGGTTTAAGAACAACGCATCTGTCTATAGATGTAATAAGTGGCGGCCATTGTGGCAAAATCTGGGGCTGGATGGTCTTTTAAAGAGGATTTTCTACTTTACAGATTCCTTCCTGGTGGGAGCGATGTGCAGCTCACACACCGAGAGTCTATCAAAGGGTTAGGGGTCCCACTCGGTCTTGTCTCTCAGAGAACGAAGGTCATCTCAGCATGGCTGGCTGAATCACGACAGGGTAAAGGGAGAGCCAAAGGCGATGGATAAATGAGACGGAGGTGTGTGGAGGAATGGAGCTAATGAGCGAGGGGAGAGAAGACAGGAAGCGGTGAAATAATAAAGGATTCCTGCAGAAAGGAGTCAGATGAAGTTTTCTGAGGTTTTGTCGTCTCCTGACGTGAGTAGCAGAGCTTTGATGTCGTAAAGAAGAATCAAATATGTCTGCATGGTAATTGTCTCTAAGCAGTCAGAGAGTCTGAAACTCCTCTCAGAAAATAAGAGGCACCCTCTGGAGGGGTCTGTACTGCAACTGCGAGTAAATGACGGTGAATCGGGAACTATTTCTGACACTGTGTGACTAAATTGTGAAAAGAAAATTTGCACAACTGTTGCAGTTTGTTTTCAATCCTGTTACGTGGCCCTCGTGACCTGATAATGCAGGAAAGCTTACAAACATGGTGTTTAATTCTAAACGTACATCATTTCATGCTGTTCTGCATCTGGTCAACAGTCACACCCCAGTGTGTTTCTGTCTGAGTTCACTCTACTTTGTCTAAAGCGTGGGGCGACGGTGGCACAGGAGTTAAGCGCTCGCCCCGTAATCGGAAGGTTGCAGGTTCGAGTCCCGCTCAGTCTGTCGCTGTCGTTGTGTCCTTGGGCAAGACACTCAACCCACGTTGCCTGCTGGTGGTGGTCGGAGGGACCGGTGGCGCCTGTGCTCGGCAGCCTCGCCTCTGTCAGTGCGCCCCAGGGCAGCTGTGGCTACATCGTAGCTCATCACCACCAGTGTGTGAATGTGTGTGTGAATGGGTGAATGACTGGTTGTGTTGTAAAGCACCTTGGGGGGTTCCATGACTCTAGAAGGCGCTATATCAAATACAGACCATTTACCATTTACCGTTTAAAGAAGTGAACCAGAAAGACTTTAGACTTTGAACATCTTAGGTGTGTTCTTGCTGTGTCGTGGTTCTAATTCCATGCTGTCGTTCTTTTTAAAACACAGAAACAGTTTTGTTTACCTCAGGGGTGTCAAATATATGGCCCGCGGGCCGGATCCGGCCCGCAAGCAGGTTAAATCCGGCCCGCGAGATGGTTGTGTGAACTTTATTTTCATACTTTACAATGTAGAGTGAAAATAAACGTATCTTTGTGAGCAAGTTTTCTCTGTAATGAGTATATATAAAACAAAGCTGCGCTCAATGCTCACACAAGAACTTGAATCACATCCTGAAGTTAGCCGCCACTCAGGATGTGACTTCTGATACTGATGTGCTGGTGAAAGCTAAAAGATGTAAAAGTAAAATGAGTCAAATATACTTTAAGTGCTGCATGAAACTGATCTAGCCATGTGATCTGTAAGCTCTTTGAATCACTAAGGAATGTTTTTTTATTAGTTGATTTTTTTTATTTTTTTCAAATTTTCAAGTACACTTCAGGTGTTGTACTTGTACTACACTGTCCTCAGGCTCCAGCCTGGTTTTATATTGATTGTATTAAAACAAAGAAAACAATCTGAAGTTTTTTTTTTTATTTACCGGTCCGGCCCACTTGGGACTAGATTTCCCTCAATGTGGCCCCTGAGCTAAAATGAGTTTGACACCCCTGGTTTACCTGTTTTGTCGCTACGTTTTGCCGGCGGCTGCAGGCTTCTTCGGGCTGACGCTGATGGTGGTGGAGAAGGAAGTGACGCGCCACCATCAGCGTCAGAAGCCTGCAGCCGCCGGCGAAACGTAGCGACAAAACAGGTAAACAAAACTGTTTCTGTGTTTTAAAAAGAACGACAGCATGGAATTAAGACTTTAGACTACTTAACACTCACGAGAAGCAGACTGACTCACCCTATTTCACACGTTAACACGTCTTTCTATGTAGAAGTGAAGTCAAACACACAAACAGAGGCTGTGGTGTTACAAAGGGCTGAGCGGGGGGTCTGAGACCGAGTCGCACACAAGGATAAAGGTCTCATTATCATTCCTGTGTGTGTGTGTGTGTGTGTGTGTGTGTGTGTGTGTGTGTGTGTGTGTGTGTGTGTGTGTGTGTGTGTGTGTGTGTGTGTGTGTGTGTGTGTGTGTGTGTGTGTGTGTGTGTGGCAACAAAGAAACACCATTGATTATTTCACTGTAACCATCTCAGAAAATCAATGGGTTTTTCATTGTTCCACTGATGGAAATGTTCCTGTAGTCTGGAGCATGCTCAGCCTGACCAGGTCAAACACCGACCTCCTCTCACATCCCGTGGCTTTTTATTCTCATTCTGAGTTTAAACAAATGAAACGTGTTGTAAAATATATATTAGGATTAAATCTGCAATAATCACTTGACTAACTTCAGTCTGTTTAATCTGAAGGGTCGTCAGGGTTGAAAACACCAAAACCTGCCAGAGTGACTGATGGTGGACGGCGTTGAGTGCAGGTGTTCTCTCCTCTCCCTACACGCTCCTGAGCAGCCTGAGGGGTTTAATGCGAGTTGACACCATCTGCTTTGTGTTTCTTCAGCCTAAATGAAACAGTTTCCAAACTGACAGCTGTTTTAATCTGAGACCTTCTGCAAATGTTCCTCTAATGCTGCCTGCTGCTCCTGTACGCCTCCTAAAGCTTGGTTTATGCTCGACGCGTTCACTTTCCGCTTGGTGATGCGGCTCATGGATGGAACGCGCTTCACAACTCGCAGCGTTTATGGTTCATGCGGCTTGTCTCTGCGATGAGCCAATATTCTCCCAAACTGTGGGGGGCAGCATGGAGCTCTACGGCATGCATCCAACACTACACCATAGTAGAAGTAAAAATTACTGTTGTTTACAACAGTTGTTAATGAAAGTTGAGAGCCAACTCAGCTTTTTTCGAATTGGTGTTGTACCTCCTCTTCGACTCACATCACCCTCTGGAACACAAACTTGGAGTAATCAAGACCCTACACCACCGGGCAGAACATGTTCCCTCTAAGCCGGAAGGGAAAAAGAAGGAACACACACATATAAAGGAATCACTTAAAACATGTGGCTATCCTAATTGGGCGTTTATAAAGTCAGCAAAGATGCACAGAAAAGAAGACCAGACACCAGCGAGGGAGGATAAGAAAGACAGACGCAACAACCTTGTCATCCCCTATGTAGCCGGTGTATCAGAGAAACTCAGGAGGGTTTTCTCCAAACACAACATACCAGTGTACTTCAGGCCCAGCAACACACTCAGACAGAAACTGGTTCACCCGAAAGACAAAACTCCTGAACACAAACTGAACAATGTGGTGTATGCTATACAGTGCACCGAGGAATGCCCAGACCTCTACATCGGAGAAACCAAACAGCCACTTCACAAGCGCATGGCACAACATAGAAGAGCCACCTCCACGGGACAGGACTCAGCAGTTCATTTGCATCTAAAGGACAAAGGTCACTCTTTCGAGGATGCCAACGTTCACATTTTGGACAGAGAGGACAGATGGTTTGAAAGAGGAGTAAAGGAAGTCATTTATATCCACTGTGAGCAACCATCTTTGAACAGAGGCGGTGGTTTATGACACCAACTGTCTGCCATCTATAATCCAGTTTTGAGATCCCTTCCCAGATGCCTCAACGCCCACGCATATCCTGGGCCATCTGACCTCAGGAATTCACATGATAGGGTGGGGTCAGGTTTCACAATGAGCTCACCCGAAACTCTGGCTGAATAGGACCCACACCCACCCTCACACCTTGGCTCATGTGTTTATGTAGAAGATCATCAGGGGGTCTTTTGTTCCCTCTTCGGGGGGAAACTCCCACTGGGTTTAAATCTGGGACTCTCCACCATTTGACCTTAGAACTGAAGAAGCCTCTCGGATGAGAGGTGAAACGTCTTCAAGCAACTCAAAGAAGTCCAGACGCTTTTCTTTCAAAACTCATTAGACTACAATGACCTGGATGACTGAGAACCTTCACAGACATTTGGTGGTGTTCTTGTTTCCACCAGGATCACAGCTTTTCCGTTTGTTCCCCTTCCTTGCCTTCACATATCGGTCCCTCATTTTTTCCCAGCATTTTTTAACAGCGTCCTCGTCTTTTCCGACAGTGCGAGCTATTTCTCTACCAGAACTATAAACAACATGTTGATCACGGTGATCTCTGAGAGCTGAATCATACAAATGTCTGTATTTACGAACCTCTGCCATACTAGTTCTTGCCAGTCCGCCATGTTTTTCCGTGTTCGACCGTCCGCGTGGTTAGAAAATTTCCTAGGTGCGCGGTGTGGAAAGTTTGGGCCGTGCGGAGGCCAGGTGGAGGGGCGTGGTTGCTAAAATGACGCAATTTTGCCGCGGACCTCGCGGACGCGTCAAGCATAAACCAACCTTTAAACTACCCAAACCGGGGCTATTGATGAAATATGGCTGTGTAATGGATTTTAGTGCAGCAATAAAGTTTTAGACCTCAGACACTCAACAAACATCAAGAGCATGACTGATGCTTTTTCTGTAGCTTCTGGATCATTTGTCAATATTCTAGTTTGTTTCATTACAATCGTCGCAGGACGCCTCCTCTCGTGTCTTCCACTTTGTCTTTTGCACACAGTTTGCCTGGCATGCTGTCATGGTCAAATAAAAAACAGGAAATAAAAGAAAAAGCAGCAAAAGTCCCTCAAAGCTTTAGAAGACCTGCAGAAGGGCTTCCTGGTGCAAAAATATTAGAAGCTGTTCTGGCTGCTTGAAAGTAAAGTATAAATGATTAAGACCTGTTTAAAACTCTTAGTCATTCAGATATTTTAGCTCAGATATTTTTCTTTACACCCATCATTACTTTTCTTTATGCCTCATAACAAACTTAGAAGTATAAAGGTATAAAATGGACAATATTTTTATTAAGTAAAAAACAGTTGTCTAGTATAAATGGATGCCTTGTGAGTCGATCTCTGAGGGTAATAAGCTCTGGCGTTCTTGTTTCAGGAAGTAGAAGTGAGTCAGAGGAGAGGGGAGCAGAACGCAGCAGGATTTAGAGTCTTAAGCCTGGTTTATGGTTCTCCGTCAGCTCCACAAGGGACAGACACGCACGGATTGACGGAAGCGTTTTGCTCTCATACTTCTCCGTCTCCTGGAGAGTGTTGCAAAGCAATTCCCTGGCAGGCCAACAGAGGGCGTAGCGCTGTTCTGTGGTATCCTGTCATGTATCGGTCCAAGATAGTGTGTTTATATTGTGTTTTTTGTATATGAGACGTTTTAACACGGACATATTTGTCTCTCATTCTCCTCCACCTCTTCATGCGCTCCCCACCTCTAAACCCATGTTTCCTGTCTTTTCCGTCCACAAATAAAACGCTTGCTGCGCATCTTTTCACTCCTCCGGTCACGGGGGAACTAAACGTTCATGTTTTTAGAGTTTTTTCGCGAGGTATTCTTCAAGCTTCTCCGTGTCTGCCGCTAGTTATCCTCGGCTCTCTTTATGTTTTTGAGGGCGCAATGGCGGCGCTGTAGACGACAGCCGCGTCCTGACCAATCACAAGCTTACGTTGTCCGTCTCGACTGACGGATGTTTAGAAAAGAGAGCTCGACTCCGTCCGTCCTTGCGGAGCTCTCCGGCAGGCACGCGAGGACATTGCGTGTCTCCGCACTGACGCAGATGGAGAAGCATGAATCAGGCTTTATTTCCTGATTTTCAGACACCTAGCCTCTGATTGGCCAGAGAGGAGGGCAGTATAAATGATCAAGGTGCTGCTCCGTATGTCCATCCAGTACAAAGGGGTTGTTTCAGCTGTGAATATTTATCAACAGAAACAATGGCTCCTCATTGCATCATATGAACACAGCCCTGAAACTCAAAACACTGAGTCATGTATTTTTAATGCTCCTGTTGTTGAGCCACATAGAGGCGCATTACAGCAGCGATGACGGTGACATGTACGCGTTGCCACTGCTGCAGGAATTAGTTACCAGGGAGGACAACAGGACATAATATCTTTACAAGACTAAATGTTTGTGTTTGTAAAGCAGGTGAGGAAACTTCCACCCACATGTGCACTAACAGGTAGCAGGTGTTCAGTGCTCCTGAAAAGCACATCAGCTTGGTTTCTCCATTTAACCGTCAGAAACAACCAACACCGTAAACAGTTTATCACACACTTATAAATGCTTGTGCCAAGGCTGGATATACCAAATAATGTATTAATAATTAACTGTCGACATGAGCAAGGTCATAAAAAACCTGCCAATAACTTAAATACAACAAATGAGACGATAATATAGGTTTACCAAGATATTTATACAGTTTGAAACATATTTACATGGAATAAAGGTGTATAAGGAGGGCAGAATTCCCTGGAAAAATCCAAACAGAAACGGAAACGAAGTAAAGCTTAATAAAAGAAAAGCTAGAAACAAGATTTTTACCTGGCTCTGACCTTCTATTAGGGGACACTAAAGTCCAGTGGATCATAAACCTCGAGATGGGCTTTAGCTGATGTACCTGACTACACCATAACATTATAAATATTCACATTTACTTGTTAGAAGGTAGTTTAATACTCTAATTTCCTTTAACGCCATTACTGTTGTTGCATTATGAAACGAAACAGATGATATAATGATTTTCATGTTTCAGTCTTACCGGCCTTTGTGCTGCAGTTTGACATGCGTTGCTGCTAATCATGTATTACATAAAGATGGCAAATATCAGCGGATCAATCAGCTGGCCTGGTTTTATTCCAGCTACATATCTGTTCTGTTATCGCTAACTTGTAAATATCTGTTTAGCTGTTAGTAAAGTGAAGTTTGGAACAATTTAGAAGAAGAAATCAAAGTAAGTACAAATATAAATGTGTTTAAAATGAATTATAAAAACATATTCTGAACAAGTATATAGTGGAAAATAGATGATTTATGTGGGTGTCCTTTATTCTAAGGAAAAGTAAATTGTATCAATTGTAAAAAGATGTTTTTTTTTTCTTTTTTTTGTTGGTTTTTTTCCATATGGTTTGGTGGTTTTTGGTTTTTTGGTGACTTGTACCATTTTGTTTGTTTTAATGCAGGTTTTGTGTTAGATTCAGAAACAAGTAAAAATTACTTGTATAAAGGGGTAGGGACATATAAGTTTCCACTTCAGCCTACTCCTTTTCAAACAGAGAAGAAGGGATGATGATATGTATTTTTTTCTGTTTGTGGTATTTAAAAAAAAAAGTATGTTTTCTTTGTTTGAAACAAACTAAACTAAACAAAAAAAAAATAGTTTTCACAATATTTGTTAGGCAGCACAAGTCCAGGAGAAGTTAACGCCAACATGACCAGAAAAGGGATTAGCAGTTCAAGGGCCAGATTATTAGGAAACTAAAATCTCCTTTAATCCCCAAAAAAACACAAATGGAGGAGAAAACATTCTAATAGGTATTTTCCATTATAGAGTTAAGGTCTTAGATAGAATCTGATGCTGTTTTAAGTTTTAATCAGTAGCCTTGCCTGTCACAATAAAAGCTGACTCACACTCAGAGTGACAGCAGCTAATTACTGAAACTGTCTAATGTAGGGTTTACTGTTCAATCAGCAAAGACCACAAGTCTCTCTCAGGCTGGAAGGACCAACTCAACCCTGTTGCTTCTGCCGATCAAACACAGACCCTCCGCCTACGTCTCCTCAGCATGGGCCGAGGGGCGATTCCATTTTGGTGCTGAACAAATTAGTAAAGCCACAACAGCAAATCTGGTAAACAAGCTTTTTTCATGCCTCTTATAGTGTACCTGTATACACGGTGGACATTTTAAAGATGAAGAAAAAAAAAAGAAATTGTTCTCTCGCATTTTTCTAAAAACCTCCACCAACCTCCACTGACCTTGCGTTTGTCGGCCTCACCGAACTGCAGCGCTTCCCCACATCTCAGGGTCCTCCACTCATAACACACTCACGTATTAGCAACAGAACACCACTGGTGTGCGAGGTACTCGTCTCAATAACATCAGAAAAGGAGAAACAGCCGGCTGCTACCTCTTCAACTTTAGGACAAACTTCCAGAGTCCCAAAAAGAAAAGCACCATTTGAATCACGGAAAACAAAAGACGTTTGGACCTAGAAAACGGAGACTGGTGTTTAAAGAGCATGTCACCCCCAAATAAACTTTTTTTTTGCTGATAAACTAAATAAACGAGTGTCTAATCGTGTTGCAGACACGTGTCGTCAATAATTTGGCACTTCAGTGCATCTTAGTTAAAATTTAAATATTCTGCCTCAAACTGGCAGTGTTGTGCCGTTGTCAGGTAAATACTCTGCACTGTATTTTAATTTAAATCTGCCACCGCTATTGGCTAAGAAGTATGCTATGATGTAAACTGGTACATTATGATGTCACAATGCTGTCGTGAGCCTGTGTGTGTGTGTATTTGTTAGCGGCTCCGCCCTCTCAGTCTGCCAGGCAACAGCATTTGTTGCATTTTTCAAACATGAAGTGGGAGTGGAGTTAGACTCTGGTAGGGGGTGACTTGCTCTTTAATGTTCTTTCGTTTACTGCAGCAATGTGGGTTTTTCCAGCTCGGGCGGACGTGGCCCAGGGGTGATAGCCAACGGGAAGGGTGAGTATTCTGCAGAGGTGTGACCAAGTCACTGCTTTGCAAGTCACAAGTAAGTCACAAGTCTCAAGTCATGTCCAAGTCAAAGACAACCAAGTCCAAGTCAAGTCCAAAGTCAATGATGCGGAAGTCCAAGTCAAGTCCAAGTCCTTAACTTCGAATTTTCAAGTCATAATCAAGTCATCTGTCCAACTTCAATTTAATGACAATGATAATAAATGTCCATGTCGTGCCACTTTTGTGCTAAAATATCAAATACGCTCAAGTCACCATCAAGTCAACAGATGCAAACCGATTCAGGTCACAAGTCATTGGCGTTCAAGTTCGAGTCAAGTCAGAAGTCTTTATCGATTTTATAAAGTCAAGTCAGAAGTCATTAAAATAACGACTAGAGTCTGACTCGGGTCCAAGTCATGTGACTCGAGTCCACACCTCTGGTGTTCTGTTTGCGTTTAATAGCTAGCTTGTTCTGTAGATTTGCTATTGCAGATGTAATACACGGACATCCATGCACCACAACGTTCTACTGGACTTAATGCAAGAACTAACAGAGCGACGATGGCTTTAAACCCACCAGACCCTGCCTGCAACGTTTAAACACAAAAGTTTGTGTATAGATAACGCTCATAGGCAGGGTCCGAAATTAACACTCGCCACTCGCCAAATGCGAGCAATTTGCTCCATTTGGCGAGTAAATTTTTGAGCTCTACCTGCCACCTGGCGAGTAAATGTTTGCACCAAATTAGTTATGTTTATCAGTCGTCTTCCATGGATGTCTGATACTCCTCCCGCCTGCATGCAACGTACACAAACGTAAGCGAAACGTGAACGCCGCATCCAACGTCATTTCCACCTATCCCATTCAATCAGTTTATCAAGTTAGCTTCGTGTTAAAACTAGCGGTGAAATGTGGCGGTTTTTAACTGGAGTCAGCCAGCCTTCCAAAAGAAAACTCGTCGAACTGGAAGAAAAACCACCAGGACCAGTGGCAACCAGAAGATTTTGTGAAAAGTGGCGAATTGGAGACGGCGGAGTCGTGAAACAAGGCTACATTATGATGGCCACGTAGTGTTGCTTCCTTTCACAGACAACTGTCCCTCGGCATTCTTCAAATATCCAAAAAATGCCCGTACTTCCGACTTTGTCTTCTTTGAGAGATAATAAATGTCCCGAGTGCTGCCGTCTCCTCCTGCCATTATTTCAGCTTTAGCTTAAAGAAAGTTTTGGTCGTAAACAACAAAGCGCGCATGTGCCGTCGGCAACTTCCAGCAGATGATACGGTGGCTGGTAAGAGTCACCGCGCCTACACCGCAGCCACGGTAATCCACTGAGATAATTAAAAAAAAAAAAAGACGGTTATTATTATTGTCAACTTTTTTCCGGGGTTTACTGCTTCACCGGTTACCGTGACAACCCTAGCCCTGACACACTTTCAGATATTCTCATGGTGCAGCTGTGTTCTCCAGAGATCAAGGACTAGGACCCAAATGAGGCTGTAATGCTTTGGCACAAAGACAGTGTCAGAAGCAGGAGGCCAGACTTCATGGACAGAGAAAACAAGGAGTCTGACTAGATTTCATTGAAAGATTTCATAAAAACATCACTAAAAATAAATAAATAAATAAATAGTAAAAATGACAAAAGAGTTGTTTTTCTTATTAATTGATGTTTTAATTATTTTGTCACTCTGGAATTAACAAAATATAGAATAACATGCTTTAGGTAGATCTAAATCATTTAGAATTTTGGCCGGTAAAAATATGCTTGGCCGGTAGATTTTCATCATCTACCGGCCAACTTGGCCGGTGAGTAAAAAATTTAATTTCGGACCCTGCTCATAGTAGATCCTAACTAATAATGAGAAGGTACTCAGGCGATTTCAGCTTTTAGTCTGTGGAAATTTCCTCTGTAGACCAGACACAACAATATTTTCTAAAGTACCTGAGAGCTTTTCTTAAAACTGCCCTTGGAGACTATTTCAGGTACATTTTTGTGGCATGTTTCATCGAGATTAAAGGCATTATGCAGCTTGTGGAGCTTTAGGAGGTGTTCCTGTTGTGTTTCGTTACACAACAACTTGAACAGTAACCATCGGGTGTTGTACTGTCAAATAAAACAAATAGAAACAGAAGACGTAACAAAGAACATGTCTGTGAAGGAGGATGAACTGGCATTGACCTGCCGTGCTGAAGCTTTGATTTAGAGTGAGTCAGCGAAGGGGGTGAGGAATGAGTGCAGCAGAAGCTTCTTCCTGTTTGTGTTTGTTAAGCTGAGCAAAGAAATGAGAAACTTCTCAGCATCTCCAGTCTTTGTTCGAATCATCCTCTTTTATCTGTCTGAGCTGCTCTGCTGCAGCCTCAGGAATGTCCCTCTAAGGGTGAGTCTCTGCTTTGAATTTGCAGCATCTTTACTCCAGTGCAGCATCTCAGATCCTGTCTGAGGATAAACAAGAAGCTCTGTGATGAAGGTTTGTGGGACTTTGCAGAACAAAGCAATGTAAAAGCCCAAGATGTTAGAGAAATCAGAAAATAATTCAATGGTTTTTGCTCTTAATTTGGTTTATTTCAAGTTTCTAATTAATGTCACTTGAGGCCTAGAAATTGAACGCCGCAGCATTTCACCTGATGTATCGGATGCTAGTTTTAAACGACATTTTGCTCAAATATAGTAAAACACTCACATTCAGTCTCACTCATTGTACCAGAGAGGCACACCACAGATGCTAAGATATCAGGGTAAGAAGATCCAACATGTGGAATATCCCTGATTTATGACCTGACATGCTTGTCCATAGACCAGAGCGCTCTGCACACCACACATGACAGGATCACCTGATAAAATGACTTTTATGGTAATTGGGCTCATCATTAAAATGGTTGGGATGGAATAATCGGGTGAAAAATGATTGTCTGGTTCTGACTCAGAGGTACGTTTCACACAACTGACTGCTGTTGTCTGACTTCTTTAGTTGGTTTTGTTGATAGGGTCCATGACCTTTGATACGTTTTTCTGTATGTGTGTGTTGGATTGAAGTCTGGCATTCTGTGAAATTGAAATTTTAATCTCAATGTTTTTTTCCTGATGAAAATGAAGGTAAATAAAATAAAAACAAAAAGAAAAGAAAAGGTTGAATCCAAAAGTTGATGACAAAGTTTCAATCAAAGATGTGCAGCTGTCACTGCATATGCTGCCCTGCAAAGCTTGCATTTGTCTGAAGAGTTGTTGTACGCATCCTCTGACATTAGCATGAGCAAGCTTCAGTATGCGAGCTACCAGTAGGGGGAGTGAGACAAACTCGCCGTTGTTATTCCGTCTCTGGTTTTGAGGTCTTACAAACTATCTACGATACTGTCTTTTTTCTGTCGTGATCCCAAAATCAACCAGTGGCTAGCTGGAGCGGACTCGAATTTCATACGTAATCCCAAAATAGAAGCTAATATCTTAATTTGACCTTGAATGAAAAATGTTGTTATAAAATCTCTTAAAAGTTTTTTTATCACGGAGGAGGCAGCGCTCATTTCTGCCTTCAGTCTGACGGCGCAGCGCAACGCCGGAGTTTGCGCAGCGTGCGCTTATTGAATCTGTGTGTGTGTGTGTGTGCGTGCGCCACAGCTCCATGAGCCGCTCCAGTCACCGCGTCTCACTATTGGCGCTATTTAAACCAATGTTATAAAATGACTACTGCCCAGCCCAGATGTGCTCACTTGTGCACCCGTGAGCCGTGGTTCCGCTGGCACGCGTCTGACCTCTGACAGACGCGCTCTGAACTTCAGATCTTCATTGTGCTGTTAATAGCCTGACACGTTTAGAATGCTGTCCCACAGTCAGTGTGCTAATATAATCATATAATAATGCTAAAATGCTCAGATGGGAATCATTTCTTGATTTATTTAGTTACATCCACTAGGGATGGGTACTGAATTCGGTACTTTTTAAGGTACCGACAGAATTCCACAGTACCGACCGAGCACCGATTCACTTCATTTGAAACGGTGCAGCGTTTCGGTACCCGTCCTTCACAACGAGAACTTGCCTACACAGCTGCGCATGCGCAAGAGCGTTATGTCATCGGTCGCTGCGAGCCAGTTGTAAACAGAGCAGCATGGTAGGTAAATCAAATGTTTAAGATAATGTTAGCTTGATTTGTTAGCTTCCGTTTCACTAATGGTGCGTTCGCTTTCTCCTCGGAACTCCGAAATTCCGACTAGAAGAACATGAACGCGCTCTAAAGTTTGGCTTCACTTTACTAAATGCGACGGATGATTGGGTGAAGATGAAACCAGTGACAACGATCTAAGTGTGAGGCATCATCGTTTTAATCTGCTCCAGCAGCTAAATAAACTGTTTAAGATAACGTTAGCTTGATATGTTAGCTTCCATTGCCACCATTGTTATCAGCTAATGGTGCGTTCGCTTTCACCTCGGAAATTCTAACTTCCCAGTAGGAAAAATCAAATGAAAAAGGACGGCAAAAGGAATGAAGATACACAGTAAATTTAGTTCACAGTAAAGATGTTTGCTTCAGTTTAATTATCAGCTTATAAAACTACAAGGACGATGTTAAAATACAAACAGTTGAATGTTATGTATCGTGATATTTATCAAATATTGTTATATATTGAGAAAAATATATATTTAATTATAAAAGAGAATTAAAATAATAAATACTCAAAAGTATCGAAAATTGGTACCGTTAAGTGCCGGTATAGATTCCTAGGTACCGGGAATTAGTACCGGATCGATTCAAATGTCAAAATGTACCCATCCCTAAGTCATCCACAATGTTCTGTGTGGGAGGTTTACAATGTCAGAACACCTGCATGAGACAGGGTGTTAATTACAATCTGCCAGAATGACTCATCACCTTCAGATTCCTCCAACACCGTTAAAAATGATCAAATACTGAACATATCTTGCTATTAACAGCGTGCGCAGGCCAGAGCGCTGAAGCTCGGCGCGCATTATTATTATGAAGCTAGGGCACATGCGGAGTACACACACACACACACACACATGCAAAATATACTTGTTTTCAATTGCATTTATTGGGCCCACTTACTTTTTCTTAGGCCCACCCACAAATGAGTTTCTGGCTACGCTAATGGTGACATATGACAGACTTCTCTGAGCTTCGCAGCCATTACACTTTTCACCCCGCGCACCCCCTAGCGGGAGCTCTCGCACCCCCAGGGGTGCGCGCACCACACTTAGAGACTCCCTGCGGCCTAGTGGATTCTTCCATGTAGTGCAGCAGTAAGTATGTGAACAAGACGCAGCCTGATGCCTGTGTCATCGCGAGGTTAAAAATCAAGTAGAACCCTTAGATGTTTGACTTAGATCTAGTGATCACTTTCCATAAATGTCACTAACATCTGTCCAGTTGTTCATCAGGTACTTGACTAATGAACGTAGTAAGACAAAAACATTTTCATCCACTTTTGCCTTTTGTTGACAGTAATATTTAAAACAAATAGATTTTAGACCTTCACACGTTACACAAAGAGGAACTAATGACTCGTATTTCCCACTACCAACACGTTTGTTTGAGTAAACTACCCGTGCAACTGTACCGACTGAGAATCCCCACAACGGGAACTTAAGCATAAATCATTACAAAGACATGAGGATTTTTTCCAAGGGGAGCAGGTAGCTGGTTGGGTTACTGCTGCACAGGACAAAGAACAACGGAGGGACGGAAGAGGCCCACAAGAGACCGTAGAGGTATCCTTCATCTGTGTACTCACACACACACACACACACACACACACACACACACACACACACACACACACACACACACACACACACACACACACACACACACACACACACACACACACGCACACACACGAAGCTCCATGTTGAACTGGACTGAATGATGAGATAGAACATTGTCATTAGTGTGACGATGATGAGAGAAACCGAGCTAAGAGCAGGTGCTGGTGACAGGTAAAGCAGGCGGTAACAGAAGAGTTTCTAATCATCCACAACGTTGTTTGGGTTTGTTTACTCAGCAAACCTGTTCAACAAGCCCAACATGAAATCCATCCTCTTTAAAGGTGATTTGTGTGTTTGTGAATTCACGAGTTAAGAATAATTAATGAGCTAATGTTAATTTTGCACATTAGTGAGGCACATGCACACTCTGATGGTGATGAGCTACACTGGAGCCACAGCTGCCCTGAGACACTGAGTGCGTTTACATGCAGCCAGTAACCCTTTTAAAACCCGAATATTCACAATAACCCGGTTCTGCACGGCCAAAGACGCCAGAAACCCGGATGTGCTCATAACCGGGTTTTTAAAAACCCGGTTACTACACCTGGGGTAACCCTTTTCTAACCCGAATGTTTGGTCGTGTAAACGCATATCGGGATATCCCCATCAAAGCGTGTGTTCTGCGCATGCTCTGTTCGCAAGGAATCTTGGTCTTTTGAGTAGCGAGACGTCTTGTATGCGCCAGAACACCGGAAGTAAACAACAAGTTGGGAGCAAAATGGCGAGTCGCGGCACAGCACCACACTTTGGGAGTGACGAGGAAACATGTCTTCATCGGTCTGGTGAAAAGTATGAACATTATGTCTTCTGTTGACGGCCGAAAGTACAGAGACAGCTAAATATGACGCATATTGCGTCTTGACGTAGTCCATACGTCCTGACGCTACCCCAACGTCCACATTTAAATCGGGTTATGCAAGTTAGGGGTAACTCTTTCTATTTATGCTTGTAAACGGGTTATTCTGATCAACTCAGAAACCCGAATACCGACCTTAACCCGATCATAACCCGGATATTGGCTGCATGTAAACGTAGTCATAGACAGACATGAAGCTGCCGTACACTAGAGCCCTCTGAGCAGCACAGGCAGGCAAGGAGGGTGAAGTGTCTTGCTCAAGGACACAGACCAATTTTGGGTTCAAACCAACAACCTACCGATTACAGAGTGAGCTCCTAACCCCTGAGCCACCGTCGCCCAGGTGAACTGGAAGCTCCAACACACAGAACCAGTTTGAAACTGAGAACTTAAGCACATGACTGGACTTGTGCTCCCTCAGTCAGTTACAACAAACTGTGACATCAAGATGCAGGAATGTTTGTTTTACAGTAAAGCGTCAATTTGTGTCAAGCGAGCAGCTTCTGTCCAACAAAACGTTGAGATTTAGGTGAAATAAGAAAAAGTTTAAGAAGGGAGGAATTTTTGGTTGCTTGATTAACTCACCTAAAAATGTTCATCATAATAAAAATGACAAAAAACGTCACTGTTAGCTTTGTCAACAAGATGAAAAAATACAAGGCTTTAAGGCCCTGTCCACACGTAGCCGGGGATCTGCCAAGACGTAGATATTTTTCTACGTTTTGGCCTGTCATCCACACGAAAATGGAATTTTTTCACACAAAAACGGATCTTTTTAAAAACTCCGGCCAAAGTGAAGATCTGCGTTTTCTCCGTTTTGGGTGTCTGCGTGTGGACAGACAAAACCGGAGTTTTAAGGTCCGCAACGTCACTTTCCGCGACAAAAAAATGCTGACATCACGTGTGCGACCTGTGTTTACACTAGCCGACAGCATGGATGCCCTCAGAGCGGCGCTCGCTTTATCAATTGTCCAAGCGCTTTTTGCTTGTTTGTTTTTGCAAGCGGAATTACTGCTGCTTGTGGAAGACCACAGACGAAGGACGAGGTTAAGAACGGGGGAAGTACTGCCGCCTACAGGTCTGGCATGTCCTTAGCAACGTATTTATCCGGGTACGTGTGGACAGAGTTTCTTTTTAAAACGAGGTGCTGTGGATGCAAGTTTTTGGAGGGGCGGATATTCGTTTTTAAAATACCTGGCTACGTGTGGACTAGGCCTAAATCTTTAAAGCTACAAGGAGAATCTAGCACCGTCAGACAGATGAAACCTTTTTCATCCATGATCAAATTCTTTTATGAAAACATTTAGAGATTAACCCAAAAATAATGATCCTTAAAGTTAAAACTTGTACCAAAAGATCAATTATATCTAGCATATATTAATGCTTAGAGATGGTGTGTTTTCAGCCTGTCCGTGGTGCGTTCACTGACCCAAAACAAACAAAAAACTAACTCAGATGTTTCAGTTTCACACCATAGACCACTGGACCAAATTTTGTCTAATATCTGGATGCATCTCTGATACCGTTTAATCTCCAAAACCTACAATCAGACTAAATGATTACTTTCCAGCTATTGTTCATGTTGAATGTTCACAGCTGAAGCGTGCTGCGCCTTTTGTGCCCTTGGACCTTTTAACAAACCGCACCGCGGTTCCCATCAGGACCATCAGCCCCCTAGCAGCCGTCCACTGATGGAAGGCTTCTCAGACTCGTCTGGCAGACCCAGCAGGAGGTCAAGCCCCCTTCACTTGTCAGCTGCTTCGTTTTATCCTAGAGCACATTTGAGGAGGAGAAACTCAAGGTCATCATGTTCTTGGTGAATGAATGTATTTGCATGAAAGTAGCTTTTTATTTTGTCTTTCGATCACTCTTTCGTTTTGCAGAGTGTGAGAAAGTAAGAGATCATTTGTACAGAGCAACTGTTTCACTGCTGCAGATTAGCCTCTATCTGAGTACAGCTCACTGCGGAGTTAATCTAGTTATCCTAGTCGTGGTGAAGGTGAACCCCTGGTGCACCAGTGTAGATTCCAGGATTACAGCGAAAGTTTTGTCCAAGGAAATACAATCCAAACACTTGAAAGATCAATACAAGACAGTGAGCTAGATGTTTAGTTATTTTTTAATGAAATGTTGGTCAGGACTGTTCCTGAGTCCCAAACAATGAGCAGTGAAATTTTGGGTCTGATGATGAGACAAATCTCATTATGTAACGACGTGTCACAGAGCGGGACGGTTCACAACGACCCAACCGTCTGACGTCACATGTTGCTTCAGACAATACAAACAGAGCTCAGCTTTGTGCATGGAAAACCACCAGGGGAATGTGCAGGAATACTGAGTCTGAATGTGTGCTGTTGACAGTGTTGGGAGTAACGCGGTACAAAAGTAATTAATTACTGTAATGCATTGCTTTTTGCTGTAATGTGGTAATGTAAGGCATTACAGGGAAAGAAAATGGTAATATTTACTCGGTACAAGTGTCAGTAACGCAGTAATTACAATGTATTTTTAGATCCAGAATCAAGATGTGGGTTCCCCAAAAATTCAAACTGCGGGAAGCCTGAAAAAAGATCCAGTATCCACATATATTACGCCATTTATGGACTCTGCTCAGAGAATGCCCGCAAAGCTGAGAGGACGCAGCAATAATGGCTGAAATACTTCAGCTGCGTTCTGCGCGCGGCTGCTGTTATATTCACAAAATCGCTCCACCAAAACAAAGTAATTCGTTTGCGATCGTTTATATCAGCCCATATTCTCTGGTACTTCATGTACTTTTCAGCTGACTTCATAATCTGTGCGCCGGTGATTTCAACTCATTGCTGCTGGAGCGCAGCGCATGTTAAGCTTTTTTTTTTTTTTTTTTTGCGTTCGGTAGATCCCGTTGGCTGATTAGTTAGAAAGTAGGAAATCTAGGAAACAGTTTTTTCTGGAAGACGGAGAAAACATGCAGCATGCAGGAAGAATAGAGAGAGAGAGGACAGGAAATTATTCTAATTAAATCAAGAAAACAAAACAAAGTACTTAAAAAGAAAAAAGTAGGTAGATTTATCCCCAATACACATTTTTACCAGTGAAAAGCAATAATATATAAGCATCTAATATTTATACATGTGATAGAATCAGATCACCCCAGAAGTCAGTCCCACATCCAGGGCCGTATCAAGGCATTTGGGGACCAAGGCAAATATAGGCTTGGAGCCCCCACCACCCCACTCCCTGCTCAGATGATATAAGATGGCAGCGTGCTGAGAGTACAGATTGTTGTTGGTTTTATTTAGTAAACAATCATTTTAAAGCACTGTTATTATATCTGACTGTTTTTAACAGCAATCCTAGCTCAGACACCACATCACCTTCCACATATGTCATGAGCTCACTGAGCGTCACATTACCAGATTCATACTGAAGTTGTTTTGGTGAAAGTAACTTAAAGTAATGCAAAAGTAGTGTAATGCCTTACATTTTAAAATCAGTCATATTGTAATGTAATGAATTACTTTAAAATGAGGGTAACAAGTAATAAATAATGCATTACAGTTTTGAAGTCACTTGCCCAACACTGGCTGTTGAAGCTCAGACTCATTACATTTCTAACATCTGTCTTCCTAGTGAAAAGAAAACAAAGTTATATCTGATCTAGGATCTGCTGGATGTTTATTTTGAGTCACAACACTGAGGAACAGTTCTTATCTTATGGTAAACGATGCAAAGGGAAGTAACTTCTGGTTGAAACACACAAATACCAGTACTATCAGTGGAGTGGGTGACAATACCAGATCTGTAAGGATTGTGCTGACAATCTGTTAAAACAGCTAAATCAGGCGGTCCGGTTTTTGTACGGCTTCCAGACGGACCGTCGTTCACACTGACTGCGGTTCGTGTGCTGAAAGTCTCCAGATATCTGCTCCCACAAGAGCTGATTGGAAATCTGACCCAATGTGTTTAAAAATATACCATAAAAACAACACAAACTGAATTATACTTCCTGTCTGACTCGCGTCATTTCAAGATACAGTCCCCGAAAAAAAAAATAAACTAGATTTCATGCAGAAACTTTCTGGAGCTCTACGTCCACATCCACTCCGCAGGCAGTGAAAATTCTCTGATTGGACTCAATAGTTTTTGGTTTTTGCAGAAGCTGTGCAGAAACCAGACCGCATTCGTTCCACATTCAGTGTGAAGAAGGCTGATCACTACTGAAGAAAGCAAGTGATGCTAAAGATGTCTTCCCCTGATTATCTCTAGCTCTGCGCTGGTGTAGCATTAAGGTTGGTTTATGCTTGACGCGTCCGCGAGGTCCGCACAGCTCCGCGTGGAAAAGTTGCGTCATTTTAACAACCACGCCCCTCCGCCGCACGGCCCAGAATTTCCGCAACGTGCACCTCGGAAAATTTCTAACCTCGCGGACGCGGAAAAACATGGTGGACCGGCAAGAACTAGTATGGCAGAGGTTCGTAAATACAGACATTTGTATGATTCAGCTCTCAGAGATCACCGTGATCAACATGTTGTTAATAATTCTTGGAGAGAAATAGCTCGCACTGTCGGGAAAGACGAGAACGCTGTTAAAAATGCTGAAATGCCATGTTGTAAACAGTAATTTCTACTTCTACTATGGTGTAGTGTTGGGTGCATGCCGTAGAGCTCCATGCTGCCCCCTACAGTTTGGGAGACTATTGGCTCACCGCAGAGACAAGCCGCACGAACCATAAACGCTGCGAGTTGTGAAGCGCGTTCCATCCGCGAGCCGCATCACCGCGCGGAAAGTGAATGCGTCAAGCATGAACCAAGCTTTAGGCAGCATTTACTGACCTCACCTGATCTTCAGCCATAGTTGTGCTGCTCTGGTTGCAGCCATATGCTACACTGGTCATCGCAAAGTTGCACAAAGATATAAAAAGCTGCTTAGACATGTTTTTCAGCCTAAATGCTCTATTTCCACATGTGGTTGCAAAATAGTTCAAACAAAATAAGTTACAAATGAAGTAAATGTGTTAAGAAAAGTGAAACATAAGTTTTTGGGCCACAGTGGACCTTAATAACTAAAATATGCAAAGCAGGAATACATTTTGGGATAAATATGTGCCACAATCCTGTCAGTGCATTGTTTGAAAACCTAACTAGCTCAATAAACCCAACATTACATCCATTCATTCCTCCTTTTCCATTTGCAATGGACCCACCTGACCATCTCTCAGTCCCATCCCTTCTCCTGGAATTACTCCTCCACTTCTCTGTCATCCATCCCTCTTTGCAGCTACCAAAGTTTCCAGTTAATCCAGTTAGCATCAGAGAGATGTTGAACCACAAACGAGCCAGCCGAAACACAACAAAAGAGGAAACAACAAGAAATAGCGTGGAAGGAAGAATGGTGGAAAGAGAGCGAGGTGAGGAAACATGAAGAGTGTGTGATGGCGAATCCACCATCAGCTGTGAGGCAGAAAGGCAGAGCCAGCTGAGAGTAACACACACATTCAAACTCCAACCAGGACTCAATGGGCTCTGTCACTGCCCCCCTTTTAACTCGCCAGTCTCCCCCACAACACACAAACAGTCACTGCTTTCCTCCTGTGTCCAAACCCTCTCCGCTGACCTCTTTCTGGGTTTTGTTCTCATTCTGTCAAGTGATATTTCATCACCCCCCCCACCCCATTTCAGCAGGATGGGTGCGATCAGATCTCTTACCCTGTTCACTAGAGAGGGGATCCCATGCTCAGCGATCTCCCTCCTTTCACCAGACAAGCCCTCATGCACTGTAGTCATCCACCTGCCCCGTTCACAAGGAATGAGCTCGTTGTCTCAGCTGGATCTGATCTCTCACACACACATGCATACGTACAAACACACACATGAGCGATCCAAGCAGATGAGGAAGTGTCGGGATAGTCCAAAGGCTTAGTCTCTGGTAGCGGTTTAGTCCTGAGGAAGGAGCAGGATGTGAAAGCCCTGCTCTGTCAGCACCAACACAGAACACAACTTCCTTTTCTCTGTCATACACACAGACAGACAAACACACACTCACACACACACACACACACTCACTCTGCACCTATCACCCTCACACACTATGCCTCTCTCCTGCTCACTGGCTCGCCGGCTGACTCACATTCAAACACTGAAAGAGCTCAGATCAGGCAACAGTTGTTGAATCGCCGGCCCCTCCTCTATGCTCCCTCCTCCTCGCAGGTGGTTGCTTAGCAACTGGCTTCTGTGGGCGGGGCTTGTGAGAGTTCTCACATTGCTGCACACTCTGCTTCTAGCTGCCACCTACTCAGGCTATATTTGCATACCAAGCCCTGCCTGCCCCTCTTTCTGTGGGCCTGTGTTGTAGAGAGAGGCCAGTGCCTGTGTGGGCTGGTGAGGGGGGGGGGGGGGGGGGGGGGGGGGGGTCTAGTGATGCAGCAGATTCCACAGGATCAATGAGAGACAGGACAGAGGGACAAGCCTATGTGGGAACGACCACAAGGGAGGGAGGGGGTGATGGAGAAGGCTGAAGGGTTAGGATGACTTTTAAAACTTACTCACGTTCTTTAGGAAAGAAAACAATATAAATTCTGCAAATGACAATATTTCTGTAGCTGTGTGAACAAGTCCAGGAGATCTACAGAGATAGAGATCTTAATCTTTGTATTTGGACAAAACTGATCCTGAAGGCACCTTTTAGACCTTTAATTTGGGGACGGGGTGCAGTTGCATCATCAATAATCCAACACTTTACTTATGTTATTAATACTATTGCATAATATGTGTAGTTAAGCTAAAAAAATTAAAATCTTAAAGCAAATTATTTAATAAAGCTAGTTTATTGTGTGAGTGCACAGCACCACATGGTCGCCGTGGGGCGACGGTGGCACAGGAGTTAAGTGCTCGCCCCGTAATTGGAAGGTTGCAGGTTCGAGTCCCACTCAGTCCGTCGCTGTCGTTGTGTCCTTGGGCAAGACACTTAACCCACGTTGCCTGCTGGTGGTGGTCGGAGGGACCGGTGGCGCCAGTGCTTGGCAGCCTCGCCTCTGTCAGTGCGTCCCAGGGCAGCAGTGGCTACATCGTAGCTCATCCCCACCAGTGTGTGAATGTGTGTGTGAATGGGTGAACGACTGATTGTGTTGTAAAGCACCTTGGGGGGTTCCATGACCCTAGAAGGCGCTATGTCAAATACAGACCAAGTACCATTTATTCTCCGTTTACTGCATAATTTATTCATTTCTACTTTTGCCGTTCTGCTGTTTGCAGCAGGGACACAAAGAAACACTTCTTTCTGCGTTGGTCATGACCGTAACGGCAGAAGAAACAGAATAAAATATAGAGAATCTGAACTGACTAGTTTAGGTTGTTTTTTTTCCGGCCATCGGAACCGGTCTGGAACAGTTAGACGATGCATCGTCGGTTCGGTTTGGGATGGAACTCGTCTACCTCACTTTGTTGTGGAAATAAAAGAAATAGAAAAATGCAGCAGAATCCAGATCGTGTGTGCAAATTTGAATTTCACATTTGTAACGATGTTTCCAAAACAAAACTGTGTTCAGAAATATTCAGACTGCGCCCCTGGTTTGGCAAAAAGTCTGAAAACTCTAAATTCAGAGCATTTAACAATTCTGGAAAATAATGACATTTACTATGCAGAATAGGCCATTCTTTTAAAATAAACCTTATAAATAAACCTTTTAATATACATCTGTGGATACTGAACAAAATAATGACTCTGTGACTTACGGATCTATAGATCATTGGTGAGTCACATGATAATCCTGTTAATGTTCACACAAAGCAGGTTATAAGGGTCATTCAGCTGATGGATTTTAAAAACAACAGTAATATAAACTTTATATTTAGATTACAGTTGTAGGCCTGAATTACGCAGTACAATTTGAGCATTCTATGCATTTTTATGCTGACTCTCTTGGTCTGCTTGCTTCCCACACCAAACCTTCTGTCAGGAATCTTGGCGTGACCTTTGACCCAGCTCTCACCCTGGATTCTCATGTCAGTTCTCTTGTTTGCTCTTCCTTCTTCCATCTCAGGAACATTGCTAAGCTGAGTCCCATTCTGTCCCGCTCTGAACTTGAGACAGTTCTCCACACCTTCATCTCCTCACGCTTAGACTACTGTAACTCTCTTTTCACGTGTCTGAGCAGAACCTCCCTAACCCATCTACAGGTGGTTCAGAATGCCTGTTCTCGGCTTCTGACCAAGTCCTCCAAACACACCCACATCACCCCGCTTCTCCTCCAGCTTCACTGGCTGCCAGTCACCTTCAGGGTTCATTTCAAGATCCTGGTTCTGGTCTATAGGGCCTTACACGGACAAGCACCATCTTACATTGGTGATCTTCTTAGTCCCTACACCCCCAGCAGGTCCCTGGGGTCCAGTGATCAAAGCCTACTGGTTGTGCAGCACCAGTCTAAAGGTCAAAGGTGACAGATCATTTGCTGCTGTGGCCCCCAGACTCTGGAACTCTCTCCCCCTGAGCCTGAGATCAGTGGACTCAGTGGTCTCCTTTAAAAAGCAGCTGAAGACTCACTTGTTCAAGCTGGCTTTTGTATGATCTTCTTCACCTCTCTCTCTTTATTCTGCTCTCCCCACCTATTCCACCTTCCTCAGGATCCACAAATTTCCCTCTTTCCTGTTCACTCTCTCTCTCTTTCTTAACATTTTTTCTTTTAAATCGCAATTGCTTGTTCTTGCTCATTTTAAATATGTTTTTAAACATTTTCAAAATGCTTTTTTTTCCTATTTTTACAATTTTTATATTTTTTGTTTTTGTGAAGCGCCTCGTGATTTTTATCTTGAGAGGCGCTATAGAAATGATATTTTCTTCTTCTTTTAGAAGTGAAAGCGTCACAAAATGAGTGTTCAAAACCCTAAAGACCGGCTCTGCTTTGTGTTTTTATTGTGCAACGGAGCCACGGGCTTCTTAATGCTCTTGTGACATAAGAAGAGATCGTTTGTGTTGCTGTGAGAACTTAAATCCCACTTTCTGCCACCAGATCAAAAACGCATCAGCTGCTTTTAGGATCATCTTTCTATCTGAGCTAAAATGTAATTTATTCATTTTGCTCTTGCATCAGTCACCTTCTGTGTTGTCAGCTCACGTTCACCACGATGGTCTCTTTTAAAATCATTTTTCAGTAAGTCAACTCAGCAGCAGCTGAAAGCAGCGAGGCTCCAACAACACGATTCCAGCTAAAATCACAAGGAAGCTCATCTCGTCACCATCTCCCTCTCTCACTCACACTCGCTGACATATTTGCAGTGTGAATTTCATGACTCATCCTCCACTTCACGCTCTGCCAGAGCAGCAGGGCTGCTCCAGAGTTGACGCTTGACGCATGAAGACGGACGGAATGATGAGGGGAAATAGTTCAGGAAAAGATGGAAGAGAAGAGAGAGATAAGATGCTAGCAAAGGAAATAAAAGCTAATTACGTGTAAAGGAATGCACCCCTCCCACCGCCTCTTTTCCTCTTCTCAAAGATGCTGGCAGCGGCTCGGCCAATGGCCTGCAGCTATTTGTTTATGTGCAGTTTGTTAGAGCGCTGGCCTCTTTCCTTTTTCTCAAGTAGCCATTTATAATTCTATTCATGTCTACCTGTCTCATTCAGATGGTAGAAATTAAATTAGGATCAGATGTCTTGTTTGTTTTGGGTCGACAGAAACTAAAAGATGAATATGGAGCCGAACTCTGTCACAGAGTCAGATCCTGAACATCGTACTCTTGACCCTACAATTCAGTTAATGATTCGTCAAATAATTTTAGAACCTTGATTGGCTCTTTGGCATCTATTGAGGGTGCTGAATGGCATTTTCTTGGTAACGGATGGGGCCAATTCTGCGCCGCTAGTCCTGCTGGATCTCACAGCAGCTTTTGATACTGTGGACCATCGTCTTGAGCGTTATGTGGGGATTTCTGGTCTGGTCTAGCTTAGTGAACTAGACCAAATTCTTCCTTTGCAAAGTTTGGTCAAGGAACGCTCCAATGGAAACTCTGCACCCCTAGCAGCATTCTGGCTGACCAATCACCGCTCTCTAGAAGGGTTTCAGACACATAGAGAGCTGTGATTGGGCCATAATGGAAAAAAGGGTGTATTTTTGCCTTCTTCAACAGTGGACCGCCTCGTTTACCGACATCTGTTGCGGTGAGTGCGTCACGTTGTTCATTGTCCAGTAGCATGCGAAGATCATTTGGAAGACAACGGTAGAACTCGCCCCATGACCGAAAGATTAATAATATATTTATTTAGCCTGGCTTGCCAGGCTAAGGCTGGCCTTGAGCTGGTTTAGATTGCATCTCCATGGAAGGATGGTATGTGTGAGGATGGGTGGCTTTTCTTCTGCCTTCTCACATCTGCCTTGAGGGATACCGCAGGGTTCAATATTGGGACCCTGTTGTTTTCAATTTACATTCTTCCACTGGGTGACATTCTGTGGCAGTATGGCTTCCACCTTATCACTGATGACTGCCAATTATACCTTCCCTTGGATAGAATTGGAGACCGTACAATCAAACAATTTGTGCATTGTATGACTGAAGTCAAGGCATGGATGGCTGAGAACTTCTTGTGTCTCAGTGAAAATAAAACTGAGGCAGTGTCATTTGGACTAAATAATCACTTTGACTCTTCCAATGTGGACGTTGCTGAACTTAATTCTTACCTGAGTGCTTCTGCAGTCATTCTTGGAGTGAGGATTGACAATGCTTTCTGTTTTGATGCTCATGTCAGTGCTGTGGTCTTTTCCTCTTTTTATCACCTGAGGCGTTTGGCTAAAGTTAAGTCATTTTTGACTAGACGGGATCTTGAGACTGTTGTTCATGCCTTTATTACCTGACACCTTGACTACTCTAACTCTGTCATATTTGGTGTAAGCCAGGGTACTGTAGCTCGCACGCAGGTTGTTCAGAATGCTGCAGCAAGATTTTTGGAAGGCAAGAGAAAGCATGAACACACAACTCCAATTCTGGTTGCTCTGCACTGGCTACCTGTCAATTTTAGAATTCGTTTTAAACTTTTTTTTAATGATTTTCAAGGCAATGAATGAGTTGGCCCCTGTCTATTTGTCAGAGGTGTTTCAGCCCCACATCACAGAAGGTGACTGTTTTGGTTCTACTGGATCTAAGTGCTGCCTTAAAATATGCAAATCTCTTGAAGGAGGTAAGAAATTAAATTGAAATGTTAGATTCTGCTGCTGATTTTGTAATTTTGTTAAATAAAGTGTTGAATATAAAAGTTTGTAAACACCAATCCTCTCGAGGAGCAATGGCCGACAGAGAGCCCGTCTTCATTGAACTGGAGCTGCACTGATCTCTGGGGACGAAAACTTTTGTTACAAAGAATTTAACGGGAGCGATGGAGGCAGCGGCGTTGGTGGAATGTCCGTCCACTGACGCCACCACTGTGTTGTTGGGCCGACCAATCACTGACAAGCGTTGTTTTCTCAGTTGTGTTTAAATTAAGGCTCTACTCCGTCCATTCTTGTATGGCTGTGGAAGAGCCCTTACCGCAGGTCTCCACACCTGCGCAGACGGAGAAGTGTAAACTAGGCTCACACGACTTTTCTTTATGCACAAAATTCTGACAAAAGTCAAATCTAACAAATGTGTGTGTGTTGCTGAGATCAGCTGAAGCATCTCTGTGGGGACTCTCTAGCAGCTGCTGGAGTTTGCAAAACAGCAAGATAGATGACAGGAGGGGGTTCATCTGGGAGGACACGAGGAGACGGGGGACAATAAAACCTTAAAGGAGGTGATAAAGTCTGAGATACTTTAGTGGGACACAGCAGATGTGTGGAAATCACTGTTTTCTTTACAAGCAGGTGGCATATCTGGTGTCTGTCTTCTACCAGCAGGTCCAGTCATCACTAAAGGCCTGGGAGGTTCTGGTTTGTGCACACACTGAACTTCCAGTCGTTACACCGGGGAAACAAAATCTGCTGACACACCATCCACTCCTGAACATTTGTTAGATGTTGTGAATAAAATGAAACAATGGAAAAATTAAAGCTCTTTTCTCATGTTGCCCGAAGCGGGAGGATATCCCGTTTCCAGATTCATGCAGGATTCACCCAACTGACCCAAATCTATGGCTACAGCTATCAAATACTTCAGTTATCAACTAATGAAGGCTACACGGGGGAAGCATTGTTGCCTCTCAGCAAAAAGGTTGCAGGTTTGAATTCTGCAGCCCTCGTGCATGGGGTCTGCATGTTCTCCCATATGAATGCATGGGTTTTTCTCCAGCTACCCCAGGTCCCTCACACCAAAAACATGCATGTTTGGTTAATTGGAGGCTCTAAGTTGTCCCAAGATGAGTGTGTGTCTGTTGTGTGTCTCAGTGATGGACAGGAGACACGTCCAAAGTGTTGCCTGCCTCTAAACTAGTCAGTGCAAGAGTTAGACACCATGGTTCCAGCAATCCTACTGAGTAATGAGCAGCTAATGAGTGAGTGAGCCACAAAAACTAAGAGAGAAATGATTTATACTAAATAGAATGAAATAATATCTGGGATCATTTATGAGACTAAAATGAGATGCAGCAATGTGAGCAGTGAGAAACCTGTGAGACGAGACAAAAGAGAAGCTAATCTGGGTAATGTGAGCCTGTGGTTGGACTACATCTAGGTGAGATTAAGTTTATATGATAAAGACTTCTGGGAATCAGTCATGGACTCATCTACCACAGAAACATCTGACATATCACTTATTAAGTCTTGATTAAATGGAAAATTGCTCATTCTGACTCACAAATTAGTCCCCTGGTGAAGAAATCACAAATGTGCAACATGAAATGATGATGTTGCATCAACTTCCTCAAACTTACGTGTGCTCTCAACATTTGCACCATTCTGAGCAGTGGCATGCTCAAAAGGGTAGCACAATATCGAGCTGTGCAACACAATGTCTTCCTACCAAAAAGAGGAGAAATTCATTTAGCATTTAAAACATTCCCACTTTTCTTTGGTGTTAATGTATTTGTAGTTAAAAGAAAATCAAGAGGAAACAAACCACATAAATAATGTCAGAGGTTTAGCCAGCTCAGATGTTTATTACACGGACCACTTCCTGTACGGTGACATATCAGCTCATCGATGCTTATTTGCATGTGCTCGGTGTAATATAAGCCAAACCAGGCCAGTGGGTCAGAGCTGCCTGTGAGGAGACTCCCATAGCTGGAGAGGTATTGATGTCAGTTCCCATGAGAGTACCTCAGTTACAAACAGCTTTCTGACAGGGTTAGAAATGTCAGATACTTTTAGTCAAGTTCAAATTCTCACTAAACCTTCATGTTCTGCAAATATTCAAAAGCATTCAGCAGAAATAGTTAGTTTGATGATCATTTAGCAAAGCCCAGAGGAGACGGGAAGCTAAAACTAGCTTATTTGTGTCATCGCTTTATAGTCAAACCCAGATATTGCCAGCTCTTCCAGGAAGATCCCGAGGCATTCCCAGGCTACAGAAGATCTCTTACACACGGCTAGTGAGCTCAAAGTCTCTCCTACCCGTAACATACCTAAAAAGTCTCCAGATGGAGGCAACCAGTTAGATTTTAGGAAACAATGCCACAAAGGACATAGATGTATCGCTGTATCAAATCAAATGATGTTGTGAACCCAGAACACCACAGAAAGAGATGCTACTACTGTAACATCATAAACAAACAGCTTGGTTTATCTGCTGCTCTGAGCTGAAGAAGAAACATTGCAGAGTTTAAATCAGCTGTGAGTTTCCTTCCTGTGTTAAAACCATCAACATAAATATACTGGACATCTCCTTTCCATAGGCTCCAAAATCACGTTTTTGAAGAGAAATGGGAGGTGGCCACCACCGCCATTTTGACCGTGCCACAGGTTCCATCAAGCCCAGACAATTCCATAAAAGGGAAGAGAGGAGGAGCTGAGGGTGGGGCTGTAAGGCTGGGATCGACTGACGACACCCGGTCGAACTAGCTACAAGCTAACCTGAAGCTAACCCAAAGCTAATGCGGAGGTGGGAGCTAAGCTAACGGAGGTAGCAACCTAGCTACAACCGGAGTTAACTGTGCACAACACCAGAGCTTCTGAGTCAGAGATACGCCGGGCTGACCGCTGGGTAAAACCGGGTGGAACACAGAGGTCTCCGAGACCTCCACAAGCCATCAGCCCCCGCAGCTGACAGAAGCCGCGATCAGACAGAGATGCGCCGAGCTGCGGGGAATGGAAAACCGGGTGGAAACCATCGGTCTCCTGAGAGCTCCACAAGCCGATAGTGGGAACCCAGCTCCACCAACATGTTATATTTCAACCCATTTTCTAAAGTGCAGCATTATGTTAAATGCACTGGGTTTTACCCTATTACATTTAAATTTCATGGTTAAACAGTACATGTTAAAATCTAAGCTCAGCTCGGCAGTGACCTAAAATACATAAATATAATTTTACTTACCGAAAAAAAATGAAGTGGAGACTCCTTGGACGCTATTAGTGCAATTAATGCCACAGCAAGTCATTTTGTCCAACAATTGCACAAAAAATATCCAAAAAAGAATACACAAACACAGAGACTCAAAATCCTGGAACAGTTTCCAGGCCAGACCGAGGCTCTACTGAGGCCTTTCCACGGAGCTAGCTCTGTGGTCACGTGGGTCTGATGCTCATTAATTATACAGAATTTTAGGCTTTTAATACACTTAAACAGAAGAGCGAGTGACAAAAAAATGCACCCCCCTCAGGGGTGTAAACTAGATAATTTAAACCAAAAACAAGTTTTGGTACCAGGCTGTAAACATGTCTATTTCTGCTGTGAAATTGGTATTTTTAACATGGGAGTCAATGAGGATTTGCTCGCTTCTGACACCAGCCCCTAGTGGATGAGGGTGGAACTGCAATTTTTGGTACTTCCGGGTTGAGACCAATTTTAGAGCAGCATTGTGGGGGCTTGGTTAAAACGTTACTGCAGGAGGAAGCCTGTTGAATGGAGCTAGACAATGGCTGCTAATTAGCCTGACAGATAAAAGAGAAACACTGAACCATGAAAGGAACTGCTGAGGAAGGTCAGAACTTAAATGCACTCTGCAACAAAGTGAGCAAACACACACACACGCACGCACACACACAGAGGGAGAGAGCGAGCTGACAGCTCTTTGAAAGTCTCACATTTCTACAAAAACATCTCTAATCTTTTCCATGAAACGAAGACTTTAAAGGTGCATCTGGTCTGTGTTAATGGACGTTATGATCATTTACATGTGTGTGTTATGGTCAGACAGTTACTGCAATGCCCTTCTAACTGGTCTTCCAGGCTGTACTGTGAGACCTCTTCAAATGGTCCAGAACGCAGCGGCGCGTCTGGTCTTCAATCAGCCAAAAAGAGCACACGTCACCCCTCTGTTCATTGAGCTCCACTGGCTACCGCTAGCAGCACGCATCAAATTCAAATAGCTAACACTAGCATACAAAGTCCGAGATGGTCCGGCTCCCATCTACCTGAATCCTCTTGCAAAGGCTTACGTCTCGGCCCGGTCGCTCCGGTCATCACAGGATCGTCGGCTAGCAGTGCCTACACCACGCTCAGGACAATCCAGACTCTTCTCATGCATCGTTCCACAAATGTGGAATGACCTTCCAAGCACTACCAGAACTGCGGCTTCCTTTTCAATTTTCAAGAAACTCCTGAAGACCCTGCTCTTCAGAGAGCATCTTCTTAACTAGCACCTTGCCTGCACCCGTCCCCCCTCTCTACTGTCCACTCCTTGTCCCCTCCTCTATATGACTGATGTCAATGTTGTTGTTGTTATTGTTGTTGTTGTTAGCCTCAAGGGCAATATGCCGATTATCACTTGTAAGTCGCTTTGGACAAAAGCGTCTGCTAAATACATAAACATAAACAGTTGACCTTGTAAATGTAGGACATAAATCCCAAAAAGGTTTGAATAATCTGGCACCGACCTACCTGTCGGCTTTACTCACACCCTATATGCCAGTGCGCTCGCTCCGTTCAGCAGACCAACTGCTGCTCTGCACCTTGACAACGCGCTACAAGAGAAGGTGGGAGCGAGCTTTCTTGCTTGTAGCTCCCAGTCTCTGGAATGCACTGCCACTCACCATCCACTGGTGTATTCGAGCCACTCCGGAAGACTCACCTTCATAATTCGCTCTTAGATTGCGATTTTATCTTTCCTGTATTGCGGTTCTGATCTGCTTTAATTGGCTTTTAATTTGTCTGTTGTATCTGTCTGTTTTACTGGCATTTTATGTTTCTGTTTTTATATTGGGAGACGCTTTGGTCAGCCATGCTTTTTTTTAAAAGCACCTTATAAATAAATTTGGTATGTATGGTATTTTATTTACCTTTCATGCAGCTGAACTGGATTTTTTTATATTCCTGACACCAAACAGGCTAATCAACAAACCAAATGAACTCATATTTACTCAAATGAACAAACTGAGCAGCAAACAAAGCTCTACAGAACAAGGATGTAGCGCTCTGCAGCGCTGAAACTTATCGCATCATTTTACTTCCACAAAACCTCTGCAGTCGTGTTGGACTTCCTGCTAGAACAGGAAGACGATCATAACCCTTAATACTTCTTTCTCTCGTACATCCACACTTTATATTGAAAGGTAAAAGGATGGAGGATATTTGTGCTTAAAACATCAGTCGTGTGGTCAAACACCTGTAGAAACTAGGATTTAAGTTCCTTTATCTTGTGGAAAACAAGATCTGATAGAACTCATAATTAACAATCTAATTATGTTTAAGGTCTGTTTCCACATGCCAGACTGTAATCAGCTGGTTTTGTCCACGTGTGGCTGCTTCTTCTCTGCAGTGTTCTGCTCTATTTAAGGTCCCTCCAACTACCAGGCTCTAGTTACCTCTACTCTTTGGACATCGACGCAGATTTTGTCCTTCGCCCTCAACTCACTCCATACCTGGTCACTGCCTGTCTTTGTGTTTTTGAACCTAACCTGTTGCCTTTCCATGGTTCAGCTCATCAGATAGCTTCTGCCATTGGATGAGTGAGGGTCAGAAGTCGAGCGGCTGATGCACCATTGTGGACTTGCTCCTGGATGTCTACATGCGCCTTGTTTGTGGCTCACAGCGGTTACAGATTTTCAAATATTTTAAAGAAATCACATTACTTTTTTCTCAAGTTGTAATAGTTCTATGGTATATAAAAAACATGGTCTCAAAGGCCTTAGCATAAAATCCCTCACATAAAGCAATCTCAGCAGCTTCATTCTAGACATTTTCAGTGCCTTCCAGAATGAGCCGTTTCAGGGCTTGGTCACTTAAAAAAAACAAGCTAGAGCTGGCCACGCCCACCCGTCCTCTGCTATAAGCTGAGAAGCTCTGATATCTGAGACAAGCTTGGCGTAGAGCTACAGTACTGCTCCTCCAGTGGCAACTCTCTTTTGCATGTGGAAGGTGCTATGGTAGTTTTCCCGTTTGTGACATCACAAACAGGCACTTAAAAATGGGTTGTTTTAGACATATAAGTCCTGAAATGAAACCTTGAGAAAAACTGATGGACTGTATATTTATGATTTTTTCTCAGTTTGGAGTTTTTATGGAGGCAGTTGAGACCCAGCAGAGAGTCTCTTTTAAAACATGTTCTGTGTTTGGATGAGGTTTTCATCCTCAGAACCAAACTTAGTAAATCTATCTCAAAACAAAAGTCAAAGAAATGTTAAAACGCATTAAATAAAATGAAAAAACTCTAGGTGAGTAATTTTATCTCATGAGAGGTTTGTTATGAGTTTCTCACATTTGTGGCTCTGATATTCATACAATGAGATGATGAACCTCAGCTTCCGGGATGAAAACCAGGGCGTTTCACCGATTGTATCAGAGTATCAGACCACAGTTAGGTCCTGATTTCTGTTGACCTATACGGCTTCGACTTCAGCTGGGCAGTGCAGTGCCAACAAGGGGAGGCAGAAGGGAAAAAAGAATATTGTACACACAATAAAATATCTCATACACCAGCTAGTATTTTAGAAACTATAGGGGAATACTGAAGAAGAAATTACAAACAACTGTTCAAAAAATGTTTGTTAAATAAATCATTAAATTATGTAAATGCTTCCTTTATGTCAACTAAGGCTGAATTGATCTTATTTTAAACCCTGGAACAGTTGTTCGGTTATCTGAACATTTTCATATTTACTGTAGAAAGTGAACCTGTTATTTTTATAGACATTCTCCAAGCCTGCATCTAAAGGCTCACGTTTTCCCTCCAGATGCTGCTGGCAGGAGATGACCTCTGTCCACTGGCAGACAGTCTGCTTCAGTGGCTGAACAAATGTCAGGACAGGAAGACAAACTCACAGCCAGCTCAAAGTCAGAATAAAGTCACAACTATCTGAATGGGAACTGCATTAAAACCATGTTCCTCTGCTGGCAGCAGTCATCACCTAAACAGAGATAACACCATCCTCCTATTAGTAAGAGGTGATGCTGTAAGCAACATTTAAAGCTTTTACAGAAGCATGTGACCGTCATGCTGCACTGCATACATTAAATAAACTGATGTGAGAGGTATAAAACTCACACGCCGATGGGATGAGCGGGGGTTGTAAACCACATCATGTATTAACGTGCACCATGATGTGGGGAAAGTGGGCTTCAGAGATGTGATGAAAGAAGAGAGATGTTGTTTTTATCACATCTTAACATAAATAAATGAGATTTATTAGTTTGGGAAATTTGCAGCCATTTTTTCTGGACATCAGACCGGAGCCGAGGGAGAAACGAGAGATGAGAGGTCTGCAGGTCAGTGTGGGATGTTTTAGTTCAGTGGCAGACCTCCGTGGTGTTGGTACCGTTACAGAATAATCAGTCAGCTGGATGGCGACGCGTCCTTGGCTGTCATTGATGGGACTACGCTGGGCCTCGTCTCACTTCCAGAGTGTGTGCATGTGTGTATGTTCTGCGACTGAATAGGAGAATCTGCTTTAATTAACAACCTCAGCAGCACACACTGACACCAGGAGATTTAGAGGCACCCACCCCTCCCATCCACCCTTTCTCAGTAATCATTCCTATTGGGAATTGTTGGAAAATATAAATACTGTATGTTTTAACTTGCGTCAACAGAAACAGCAACAAACTAGACAATTAGCCCCTTTTCAGCTAGAGCTAGTGTCCATGTGAAACCGATTTGTAGAATCATTTTTTGTTTAGTTTATAATTACACATTTTAAGGTTAATCATCGTGGTTAGAATGGAAATGTGGAAATCAGAAAAAACATCCATCCATCCATCCATCCATCCATCCATCCATCTTCACCTGCGCATCTGGAGTCAGGTCATGGGGGCAGCAGCCTAAGTCGAGAGGTCCAGACCTCTATGGAGTAAAATTTGTGCCAATAGACTCAAGAAAAAACATTTTGAAGTTCAAACAAATATTATTGAGAGAAAAAAAAGTTCCAAAATACAAACTTACTATTTGAATCGGCTTCTTAAAATGATCAAGAAAAACACGTTGACGGTCAAACTAAAATTAAGAAATTGACGGAACAAAAATATTGACTAATCAAATTTTTTTTTTCAAAAGTAAAACTTACTATCTGAATCAACTTCTTAAAATGAGTAATACAGTATGTTTCCTTTTTCTGTTTGCCTCTATGTGTTTTTGTTATCAATTTATTCAGGCGGAACGGCTGGTGTACTGGTGCAGCAGCAACAACCTGGAGCTCAATGCTCAGAAGACAGTGGAGATGATTGTGGACTTCAGGAAAGTCACAGCCCCATCTCTCCCCCTCGTCCTGACGGACACCCCCGTCACCACCGTGGACTCCTTCTGCTTCCTCGGAACCACCATCACACATGACCTTAGGTGGGAGCCATCCATCAGCTCCCTGCTCAAAAAGGCCCAGCAGAGGATGTACTTTCTGCTGCAGTTGAAAAAGGCCAAGCTGCCGGCCCAGATGATGGTGCAGTTTTACACGGCCATCATTGAGTCCATCCTCACCTCCTCCATCGCTGTGTGGTACGCTGGAGCCACGGTGAGGGACAAAAACAGACTGCAGCGCATTGTACGCTCTGCTGAGAAGGTGATTGGCTGCAGCCTTCCATCTCTCCAGGACCTGTACGTCTCCAGGACTCGTGGGCGTGCAGGTCGGATAGCAGCTGACCCTTCGCACCCGGGTCACAGACTTTTTGAGCCGCTTCCCTCAGGCAGGAGGTTACGGTCCATCCGGACCAGAACCTCCCGCCATAAGAACAGCTTCTTTCCATCTGCCGTTAGACTTGTGAATAGATTATAAACACACAACCATGCTGGTCTTCTGTACTCGACACAACATCACGTTATCGGCCATGTTACCATTACCTGCTATTTTTTATCGCTGAAAGTTTTATTCTAGTTTTTTTTAATTATATTTTATTCTATTTTTAATCTTATTATTCATGTTATATAGAGCACATTAGTACCGAAGCAAGTTCCTAGTTTGTGAATTGTTTGTTCACTGACAACGGCAATAAACCTTTTCTGATTCTGATTTTGTTTCATTCTTGCTGCTGAGAGCTTTGTTCTCACTACCAACCCTCGTTGACTTAAATGCAGTTAAAATTACCACCAACAACTAAATTCTTGATGTTCCCTTTTTAAAATGTAGCCACAGAAAAAATAAATAAAATAAAAAAAAAACACTTTTTTTTCTGTTCATGGATCAGATGTGGGTCATATCATCTGCTAATTGAATAAACATAAACATAAACATATGTGTGCCCCAAACCAAAACACTCATTGTCCAATAAAGATTCATTTTTCTGATCCAGCTTCTGATGTTTCTCTTTATCGTTCCTCGTCACACTCTCTCTCCACCTGCATTCTTTCCACTCGTTTTATCACTTTTCAGACTCACATTCCTTCACACTGATTTGCACTTAAACATCTATCTTTCCCTTGACTTTATTACTTTTACTTTTTTCCTTAACTTGGGTCAACCTGGGTCACTAGCAGCCATCTCTAAGAGAAGACACTGCCATCTCTGTCCTCCAGTCACAGGAACAACCCTTAAATCTAAAGGGCAGCTTGTCGTTTTGTGCCATCAAATCACATCTCACAGTATGTTTGTTGATGTGGCCTCAAATTATGCAGGACTTTCATGACTGTCGGTGCAGCCATCAGTCAGCTGTGTGACTTCTCGTGTGGTCAGATGATTTTCATTGTTAAACATCAACTGTCAGATGAAGCGGGACATATTTGCTCCATTCAAATGATGCAGACATGTTTTGCCCCGTGAGTCATACAACTCTTGAGGATTCTGGCTTTTCCTGGATTTTCCAACTCTTTGTGGATCACCAGTTTAGTTTAGATTGGAACATCCCCAATTATTAGAATTAAATTGAATTAATAACAGTCCAATAAAAAAGACAGAGTAAAACATTTACTTAAATGATGTTAAAATACTAACAACAACAAAATTCTTGATGTTCCTGTCATGGTCTGCGTCTGCCCCTTCCTTCAGGTGCCTCCTGGTGTTCTCCACCCCTCTCTAGATTCCCCTTTGTGTCTTATAGCGCCCTCATGTGTCCTTTGTCTGCGTTTCATTTATGTGTTTTCTGTTTGTTGGCTTTTGATCATCCCCATCCCCTCCTGTTGTAGCTCCAGCCTCTTTGTCCCCAGCTCTGTGTGTGTGAGTGTATGTGTTTGTGTGTGTCCATTCCCCATTTCAGGCCCTGTCCACACGTAGCCGGGGATCTGCCTAAACGTAGATATTCTTCTACGTTTTGGTCTGTCATCCACACGAAAACGGAGTTTTTTCACACGAAAACGGATCTTTTTAAAAACTCCGGCCAAAGTGAAGATCTGCGTTTTCTCCGTTTTGGGTGTCTGCGTGTGGACAGACAAAACCGGAGTTTTAAGGTCCGCAACGTCACTTTCCGCTACAAAAAAATTCTGACATCACGTGTGCGACCTGTGTTTACACTAGCCGACAGCATGGATGCCCTCAGAGCTGCGCTCGCTTTATCAATTGTCCAATTGTCCTTTTTGCTTGTTTGTTTTTGCAAGCGGAATTACTGCTCCTTGCGGAAGACCGCAGACGAAGGACGAGGTTAAGAATGGGGGAAGTACTGCCGCCTACAGTCTGGCATGTCCTTAACAACGTATTTATCCGGGTACGTGTGGACAGAGTTTGTTTTTAAAACGAGGTGGTGTGGATTCAAGTTTTTGGAGGGGCGGATATTCGTTTTTAAAAAACCCCGGCTACATGTGGACTAGGCCTCAGTGTGTGTGAGTGAATCCTTCCCTCAGTCTTTTAGCTCAGTTTTGTGTTTATCTGCCCTCCTTTGGTTCTGCTTCCCCATTTAGATAACTGTTCTCACCTGTCTTCCCTCCAGCCCTCACTCCACACACCTGCTTCCTGTTTCCCTAATTGTTCCTCCCAGTCTATTTAAGCCCTGCCTTGTCTCTGTATCGTTGTCAGTGTTGTTTTTGTCCATCTCAAGTGTTCTCCTGAGCTTGCTCATGAAAGAGCTCCTGTTTTGCCTTTTTGCCAGCGTTTGCTTTTGGATTTACGCCCAGCCTC
This sequence comes from Nothobranchius furzeri, assembly GCF_043380555.1. Lineage (NCBI taxonomy): Eukaryota > Metazoa > Chordata > Actinopteri > Cyprinodontiformes > Nothobranchiidae > Nothobranchius > Nothobranchius furzeri. The sequence goes on along the minus strand of NC_091747.1, from coordinate 75,094,830 downwards.
CTAAATAAAAGGATTTTTACTTCATATCCACTTCTGCCTCGTGTCATCCTAGGTTACTGCATTTTGGGTCCAAACCATCCTCTCAACGTGACAGTTCCCTTTTTAAGGTTCTGCAGATGTTCTGCTTGATTTTAATTAAGCCACAGAAATAAAAACCCACACAGCTTTTGTCTGTTCCTGGATCAGATCTGGATCATACGTGTGCCCCAAACACAAACGTGCGCCAGTCTCTCTCCACCTGCATTCCTTCGGCTCTTTCCATCCCTTTTCAGACTTGCATTTCTTGCCAAAAAAGTGTCTTAATAAAACTCAGACAGCAAATGCTGTAGATTAGTATTAGTTTTCTTCACAAGCCTTCTGGACTCTGCTGTTGTTGTTACCTTCCAAAGTGAAGCATGGCTATTTTCTGATCTGCAGAGGTTTGCTGAAGTTTAGGCTCAGAATACCCTGGATGGTCACGAAATAACTGAGATCACTGATAAAAAAAAAAAACAAACAGCAAAATTTAGAAGAAACAGGATGTGGAAACCAAACTGACAAACTCTGTGGGTTTAAGGTGGAGTAAAAGTCCTGAACCTCTTCCTTCATATCGATGCTGAAGCTCACAGTTTGCACAGCTGCTGGAGTTTCTTATGAAGTAGAATCAGTGCATTTGTGATGGGAAAGGATGTAAATACTTGGTAAACAAGAACTAAACTTCTTCTTCTTCTTCTAACTCAGAGAGCAAAAGGGGACACCGCATTGAGGAAGGCTGATGAGGAAGTTTTCTGCTGCCGACGGGATTCTGCTCCTGTGGCACAAACAATGACTCAACAACAAACACGTCCATTGTGCTCTCATGTACCTTGGTTCCCCTTTTCTCCGTTTTACTTAGTTTTAACTCTGGGTGCATCTCCAACACTTCTCTCATCTCGGTTCTGCAATTAAACCACGAAATGACAGAAGGCAGCAGGATCTCCTCATCACTGATCATTAGATGAAATGAGAGAGGCGGGGAGAAAGTAGAGGAAATCAAAGACAAGGAGAAGATGTGGGATGGAGCGGATTAGAGAACTCTGGCATTAAATGATCTGATTAAAAATTAAAGAGTGTAGCAGTTGAGCATGAAGCAGTCAAGTGTTTTGATTCATTCGGAAACTCAGGATGAAAAAAAAACACTTTAAAACATAAAATATGGAAACAAATATAAATAGATGAAGTCACAATAACTTTTGGACCTAACTGAGATTTCTAGATGCTCATTTAGGGCGACACAATATTTTGAAGGTTTACTATCATTGCAATATAAAAGTGCAGAGTATTAATATCACAAAAAACTACTTGGAATTCAATCCAGCCTTTGCCAACAAGCCCAGACTTCTTGACCAGGTCTTTTTAGGCGAGCTTGGAGACAATCCCTCCAGATGTTCTGGGTTCTTCTGACAGGAGAATCCCCAAATCAGTTCTGAGTTCTCTTATTGGTGGAAAAAAAAGCTTTAGGTGAAGTCCCTACCAGATGGCTGAGCGTCAAACCCTATCACTAATGCTGAGGAGAGACAAACTCAGTTGTTTTACTGAGAATCGTATGATCCTATGAGGGTTGGAATGTACCGTATTTTCCAGAGTATATGTCACTCCGGAGTATAAGGCCCTGTCCACACGTAGCCGGGGATCTGCCAAAACATAGATGTTTTTCTACGTTTTGGCCTGTCATCCACACGAAAACGGAGTTTTTTCACACGAAAACAGATCTTTTTAAAAACTCCGGCCAAAGTGAAGATCTGCGTTTTCTCCGTTTTGGGTGTCTGCGTGTGGACAGACAAAACCGGAGTTTTAAGGTCCGCAACGTCACTTTCCGCGACAAAAAAATGCTGACATCACGTGTGCGACCTGTGTTTACACTAGCCGACAGCATGGACGCCCTCAGAGCTGCGCTCGCTTTATCAATTGTCCAAGCGCTTTCTGCTTGTTTGTTTTTGCAAGCGGAATTACTGCTCCTTGCGGAAGACCACAGACGAAGGACGAGGTTAAGAACGGGGGAAGTACTGCCGCCTACAGGTCTGGCATGTCCTTAACAACGTATTTATCCAGGTACGTGTGGACAGAGTTTATTTTTTAAAACGAGGTGGTGTGGATGCAAGTTTTTGGAGGGGCGGATATTCGTTTTTAAAAAACCCGGCTACGTGTGGACTAGGCCTAAGTCGCACCAGCCATAAGAAGAAAACAAAAACATATATAAGTCGCACTGGACTATAAGTCGCATTTTGGGGGGACATTTGATTATTTTTCTTACAAAATCTGAGACCAAGTGTTTCACATTGCAAGACAAGTGCCGGTAACAATGACAGAATAAACAATCAGGGCACAGCAGCGTGCAATGGTCTCCAGCAGGTGAAGGCGGGGCAGGGAGCTCATTCCTTGTCCGGAGATGGCCCGCAACAGCGCGGTATACATAATTTGGTATATAAGTCACTTTGGTATATTAGTCGCAGGACCAGCCAGACTATGAAAAAAGGTGCGACTTATAGAGCTCCGGACGTCACGTGACTCTCAGAGAGTAGACGCCATGTTGGCAGGCAACAAATGTAAACAAAATGAACGGGATCGGCTTGGATTTTACTTCGCCGGAGTTTACTTCACACTTTAAAACCGAAGAAATTGTTTTATTTAGTCAGAAATTAAATAGACTAAACATCTCCGACCCTTACCGTGCCCCTGGGATACTTTTTAAAAACGTCAGAAGCTGTCGGAGCGGACTTCTTACCGGCACAACACCGGACCTGGCCGGGGAACCCCTTGGGATTCCCCCGGAGGAGCTGGCCCAAGTGGCTGGGGAGAGGGAAGTCTGGGCCTCTCGACGCTACTGCCCCCGTAGCCCGACTCCGGATAAGCAGATGAAAATGGATGGATGGATGGAAAAATAATAGATTTACATGTAAGTAGTTTAAATAGAGTGCTGTGCTGTTTGAATGTATAAACTGAACACCAAGAGAAATCACTAGTTTGATTTTTTTCGGTGAATAAAATAAATATGTCAGGCAGGAGCGTCTCAGGATCTGTCTGAGATCCGTCTCGGTGAGACTGATAATGGCAATCCAAAGTGCTTTTTATGTGTGATCTGACAATTGATCAACCATTGCTTAAAAATGAAATACAGCTTAGCCGGTTAATTGCTGTGATCATAAAACACGTAAACGGCAGCACGCAGAACTCACGAGGCAACGTTTTACGTGACGTTTACTTGTTGCTGTGAGTAATGAGACAGAAAAAGCCACGCCAAAATAAGTTTAGGAAGCCCACTAAGAATCGTAATAAAAGCATTTAAAATAAACACCATACACAGTTGAGGAAACGTTGGTTTAAGTACCTGATATGAAGCGGTCGCTGCATAAGCAAAAACCTTTACTCTCGGGATCCCACAGCTTCATTTTAGCTCGGTCACTAGCGCGTTTTATTACAATGATCCAACGTTTGCGGCGCTCCGGATCTTGGGGAATCCTGTAGATGACTCATTCCTTATGTCGTCCGCGACTGTTCTGCATCCTGGGGCACAACAGGAATCTAACATATTTCCCGTTTGGTTGAGTTTTCTGACAATAACAAATAGTCCAAATGCGGGCTTCTGCCTGCCAATATGGCGCCGTTTCGATTTGAACTGTTGCATGCCGAGAGAAGTGACGTCAACTCCCGGAGCTCTATGGTCTGGAAAATACGGTATGTCTGCAGGCTTGGTTGGAGTGGAGGAGCTTCTCTTTTCATCTGTCATGTTCCACAAATCAGTTATTTGTCCAATCCAGCAGCCTCTCTGTGATTGGTGCCCACACCCAGTTTAGACTGTACTGGTACAAATGCTAAAACACAAAAACTGGTGGGAGCATCGGGGTGAAAAATGTGGGTTTAGGGTTTGCAAATGTTATAACCATGGCAACATTAAACAATATGGGAAAGGCAGATGAAGTGTCGTTGTGACGTGAGTTGGAGTCATCTTTACGAGCTTATCCTCTGTGACAGCCGGCTGACCACTGACTTGTTAGGAATTCATGTCCTCATTTGCAGCGAAGCAGAGAGCAGAAGCTCTCACCATCTCGAGCAGATTTAATCTGGCTGATCCAGCCTGTGAAATGCTGATTAACTCTGACAGAATCTGTATAAACAGATCAAAAACTCTTGCACAGAGCTCAAATGATTCCTCCGACCTGCTAGAAACCTGAAGGAGGGGGAGAAAATCAAGCCTCTCCACATCATGTGAAGAAAATCTGGGTATAAATTATTGATTGTGTTTCTGCAGTGGTTGGGCAAATCAGGGCCACCACAAACTTCTCATGTGAATCACATCTATGAGGTCCCCGGCTGGCGTGTGAAGCTGCACGTAACACGGTGCTCTTAAAGCTCTAGAGTACTTCACTGTCGGGGTTACAGGAGGTATCAGTAAGGTTGTTCTATAAAACATCAGGAAACAGGGTCAGGGTAAAGGTATGCATGCAGTGATATTTCAGTTCAGGGTAACGGAGCAAGCGTTCAAGCTGAGTTTAAGTTAAAGTCCCATTAGTCATCACGCTGTTGTGTGAAATTTGTTCTCATTCGACCCATATCCTGGGGGAGCAGTGAGCTGCAGACATGGCTGTGCTCGGGAACCATTTGCTGGTTTAAGCCCCCAATCTCACCTCTTAATGCTGAGTGTCACGTGGGGAGGTATTGGGTGTAATTTTGAAAGTCTTTGGTATGACCTGACTGTGGATTTGAACACACGATCTCCCAGTCTCAGGGCGGACACTCCACCACTAGGCCACTGAGTAAAAGCTAACCAACGCCTACACTACACCAGGTTAGCTTTGAACGAAACAAGCTGTTTGAGGCTATCTGATGGCTTCATGTGACTTTGTCCTTCTACTAAATCGTATCTTTGCAGTTTTGGTCAGTTCATACAGGTATTTTACTGGTATATGAAAAGAGCCCATCTTCCATGGGTCCACTGGTTACCATGGCAGCATTCAAACTTTTATGATTTAATCTGTTGGAGTTCTTTTAACATGAAGAGGAGCTTTTTATTTACACTCAACTTAGCGACTTTGTCGCCATTTCTAACGACTTTTCAGACCCCCTCAACAACTTTTTTTCAAAAAAGCGCCTATCGACAAGTCTGGCGATATTTCTGACTCCCCTCAGCTACTTTGACTACAACTTTGTTGCTGACTTTACCTTTAGATTAGAGATGCATCTGAAGCGTCAGGACTGTCCTTCCTTCCAGAGGATCAGAAAGAAACTGATCTGCGCATGTGCGTGCAGGCAACGTCGCACTCGCACATGGCTGCTGGCTTCTCGCACCACCTGTGGTGCATTCATGGAACGTTGGAACTCTATGATGAGTTCAATAACGTAGCACATTTAAAACTTTTGTAAAAAAACAGAATAATACTGAAAGCCAAACACCTCAGGTCATTGGCAGTTTGCATGTAACGTTTCTGAATACTAAATACGGCCTGCTTCTTTTTACACGAAAGTACTAAAAGCAACAAAAACAAACAAATAAAAAAATATATATATTATCTATTAAGTCAATGTATAGCACTGAATCACAACAGAAGACATCTCAAGGCACTTGAAAACTACAAGAGAAAATTCATTTTAATTCAATCAATTTAATAAATTTGTATTTAAGAGTTCCATTCTCTTCAGACAAAATAAAAATGTTCCTTCCATTTTTTGTGCCGTCATTCCTTGATGTTTTATAGGCTGCTGTTTTGTATTCTATGGGTTTTTTATTTTAATAAAATATTAAAAAATGAATGAAATATATTTTTTTATAAAATCAGGCGGGTTTTATTTGATTTACTCTACAAGACTGGTGACGTCAGGATGCAAATGTGGTGATGTCATCATGCAAACCAGATGTCATCGCGGCGTATGCAAATTACCATGTGACGTCATCTGGCAACATCTGGTGACTTTTGAGGGGAACTTCAGCTACTTTCAGTCAAAAACAGTTGGCAACACTGGCCATGCTGCCAAAAGGACAGTGACATCTCTTTGCACACATGACCATCACCCCACGGGGATTATTATGGAATTGGTCCAACCTCTCCTGCTATAATTTACATGCGTCCTTCGCTTTACCTAGACCCTGAGTCTCTTTTGTACACATTCTGAACATCTAGGTCACAGAGAAATGTACAAAAATACTCACATTTACAAAAACGCACATGGGAATATCTGTGAGCATGAGAAAGACTCAGCAGCAGGTGCAGGAGTGAATTTTGACACAAAAAGACTGATTAAAGTAGAGGAACAACACTTCTATGAACCTCGTTTACTATGTGGTCACGAGTCCTCGAGCATACATGGAGGAACTGATAAACTCTCTCCTACACACACACACACACACACACACACACACACACACACACACACACACACACACACACACACACACACACACACACACACACACACACACACACACACACACACACACCTCTGCAAGGCTACCCTGCAGAGCGGCTGCATTCCTCTTTCTCCATGCTATGGCAACACCGTGCTGCTCCAGACCTACTGGCGCTCACATAACTGACCTTCTGTTTATCATAAATAACACTTTAGAAAAATGAACACTTCACATTCATCAGAGGACAAATAAAAACCTGATGGGTGTGAAACTCAGATGAGGAGACTAATGAAAGTCCGCTAGAGGCGTTAGAAATGCGATTTATCATCAAAAGCCACACGTTTTATCTCAGGAAAACACAAGAGATCTACAGCAAGTTTAACCTTTTAAAGCCTGATAGCAACATTTGAAAACAAATAAATAAATAAAAGTTTCTGAAACATAAATTTTTATTGGCTTCATTTAGTAT